>NC_041026.1:3043822-3321385 GCF_900634625.1 Parambassis ranga | reverse complement strand
ACAGACATGGGGACTCAATATGTCAGAGGTCTAATGTTTATCTACATTTTACATTTTAAATGAAGGTTCTGTGTGAAAGCATGCCCAAACACCATGGCTTCAAAGTTTTGACAGTAATTTGATGCCTGTGGGGAGGGTTGATCGCAGTTTTTCTGGATGTTTTCAAACACCGTTTATCCGATCGCTACCAAACCTCAGAGGGTAGTAGTCCTGACCGAGCCGGTCGATTTGATGTATAATTTGTGGGGGTGGCTAGCGCTAGTTAGCTGTGTAATGAATTAGAGGCTTTTATTTTGAAAATCAGTGTGTGTCTGTGTATGTGTGTGTGTGTGGGGGGGGGACACTCCCTAATGCATGTTAAAACATGTTTAAGTGTTTTATTTTGAAAATCTACACGTCAGCCATACCCTGTTATTGTGCAGGGTCTTTTATTTTGAAAATCCATGTTTGTGTGTCTGTGTGTTGGCAGGTGTGTATAGTGTGTGTCTGCATATTTCTTGGTGGCTTGTATGTAGTTTGTCAGGCCTAGTAAGGTCTGTAATGATGTGGAGGCTTTTATTTTGAAAGTGTGTGTGTGTGTGTGTGTATTCATTCCTGTATGGTTGTGTGTGTTCCTGTATGGTTGTGTGTGTGTTCCTGTATGGTTGTGTGTGTGTTCCTGTATGGTTGTGTGTGTGTTCCTGTATGGTTGTGTGTGTGTGTGTGTGTGTGTGTTCCTGTATGTGTGTGTGTGTGTGTGTGTGTGTGTGTGTGTGTGTTCCTGTATGGTTGTGTGTGTGTGTTCCTGTATGGTTGTGTGTGTGTGTGTGTTCCTGTATGGTTGTGTGTGTGTGTCAGATGATAAACTTTGTATGAATGAACAACACATCAGTCAGTAAAGACAGAATGAAGCCATCAGATGTGTCAGATGATAAACTGCAGCTGTGTCTTTTTCTCTCCATCAGATTTCTGTCAACTTGAAGTCGACACAAACTCAGTGAACACAAACCTCAAACTGTCTGACAACAACAGGAAGGTGACACATGTGAGAGAGGAGGAGCAGCCATATCCTGATCATCCAGACAGATTTGACTGGTGGCCTCAGCTGCTGTGTAGAAATGTTCTGACTGGTCGCTGTTACTGGGAGGTCGAGTGGAGAGGAGAGGTTAATATATCAGTGAGTTACAGAAGAATCAGGAGGAAAGGAAACAGTGCTGACTGCATGTTTGGAAGAAACAATCAGTCCTGGAGTCTGAGCTGCTCTGATCATGGTTACTCTGTCTTTCACAATGACAGAGAAACATTCATCTCCTCCTCCTCTGTCTCTCACAGAGCAGCAGTGTATGTGGACTGTCCTGCTGGCACTCTGTCCTTCTACAGAGTCTCCTCTGACACACTGATCCACCTCCACACCTTCAGCACCACATTCACTCAGCCTCTACATGCTGGGTTCTTGTTGTGGTCTGGTTCCTCAGTGAGTCTGTGCTGTGTGTAGAAGCAGAGTGTGTGGAAGTGACAGCAGCTTCAACTTTGTGCTTTAAATGTTGATGATGTTTCACTTTCATTTGAATCACTGACTGTGATTTCAGGTCAGAACATGTTTTTGTCTTAGAAGCAGTGAAATGAAGAATGTGAAGCTGAATTTATGATCATGAACTTTGACATGTCCTCACAAATGAAACCCTTACATTAAGAAATGCATGATTCCATGTTGTTATGGCTCTGATATTAAAATGTAGTATTATAATAGGAGTTAATGGACCTAAGTGGAAAACACCATTTAAAACTGCTGCAATACAAACACTAATAACTCCAACTCAATATTTTGGATAAACTTTGACATGACAGATATAAAATAATGCCTGAGCCTCCCAACTTGTAAAATAACTTGTTTTGTGCATTTTTACATGAAATATTTGCATCATGCAATCTAACTGGCATTTAAAGCGTTAAACTCCTCCAATGATGTTTGGTAGTTCTGAGCAGTCCTGAAGCTGTTCCACATATTGATGCAGAAAAATATGAATCTGTTCAGTTTTTATAGCAGTTTTTAGAAGCGGACATTTTTGTCCCTGATGACACAAAGGGTAGTAAATGTGTTTCCCAGTTCTCCATGTGACAGGAAGCATCAGATCAGGTTGTAACAGGTAAAAGAGTGTGAACACAGGAACATGTTGGTTCTTGGTGTGCAGCACTGACAGCTGTCTGTGATTAGACTGCAGTGATCATGGTGTCCAGCACAGAAACAGAAAGTCTCCTCACTGTAGTCTCACAGTCCTTAGTGAGTGGTTACTCTTTAGCCACAGCGCTGCCTGTTTTGCACAAAACACACCCACCGTGGCTGTTTTCCTTCTTTCTTGCAGAAGGAAAACACACAAACTCATTCTGTACAAACACCTTGCTTCCACACTTCTATACAAACCTACCTGTTTGATGTTTACAGTTGTTCAAACAGCATTCATTGTGTCATTAATAGGAGCAATAATCACCAACAGCTGCTGCATATTTGTGTCTGAATCATATCAACATCAGTCAGCTGTTACAGTGTGAGTGAACCTGTGGATACTCTGTGCTGATGTCCAAACACATCAGAGGTGGGGTCATCATCAGAGGTGGGACCGAGTCAGGAGAGCTGAGTCCAAAGTCCCTAACTTTTAATTCTGAGTCTTTGAATGCATGTGTGACAGAGCAAAGGTCTGTCAGTCATTGTACAGGATGAGGTGTAACATGAACACTCACTGTGACATCTGTACAGGAACTAAGCTGAAAACTCTCAGTCACTTTCAGACATTAAATGCATTTAAACACAGTTTGCTCCTCATGTTGTTGGAAAAATACTCAAACAGTTTGAGCTGATGTCCACACTCAGTGTAAATGGCCTTGCCAGAAGCTGCTCTGGCAATCCAAACAGCTAAACATGGATCCAGAAACTCCACAGACTCCGGGGGACGTTCAATGTTGTTTACTGAATCAAATTTTGTGAAACTGTAACAATACAGAAAAATACATATCAACACATGCACCAATAATAACTGCACACTACAGGTAGCTTATTAGCACATGTAAACAAGAAAATATGCCAGTTACCTTAGCGATTAGCATAAAGTCTGACACATATTTATAATACCAGGCGTGCTATCAACGTCAGCGTGTATTATATCTGACTATTCTCTCAGCGTAGTACTTACAGACAATGCTTGTAACGAACCACATGGAGAAACCTTAGAAATGGAGCATACACGGTGAGTGAGACAGCGAGACCATCTCAGTGACTTC
The DNA here is from genome assembly GCF_900634625.1 of Parambassis ranga. Classification (NCBI taxonomy): domain Eukaryota; kingdom Metazoa; phylum Chordata; class Actinopteri; family Ambassidae; genus Parambassis; species Parambassis ranga. The sequence continues at coordinate 3,318,130 of NC_041026.1, read as the reverse complement.
CTGTCTGAGTTCTTCTTCTACGTCTCAAATAGAACGAACAGAAAACAACCAGTAGATGGCGCATTTTACTAAATTATAAGCATAACATTGTCCACAGCGAACATAACACAGTGTAAATGTAACTTTTTTACTTGTGTTGTTTCTGAAATGTGTGGAATGATAGTGGGTGTAGCCTGTATCTAGCTGCAGACTGTGACTGTGTGTCTTCATATATCACCATGAATGCTTCATTAAATAACACTCAGCTCATGCTGAACTAACCATGTGATCATGTCTGCTGGAAGTAAAAGCTTTGATATAGTCAGTGTTTCTACAACTGCACTTTCTGGACAGGAAGTGCAGACCAGGGTTGATCCAACCAGCTGGAAGAAGATGAGCTGAAGCAGTGACAGAAAAGTTTGATGCAGCAGCTGTTGGTTTGTTTGGTGCTTTGGTGGAAACGCACTGAACACATGTGAGGTTAACCTGAGAAATAGAAGAGCTGGTAAAACCACAGAGGAGGAAAGAGCGAGGTTTCATGTGATGGTCCAACCTCTCACACTGTCCCTCCTTGTATGTAAATGAGCATGGTCCTGAGCAGCTCGGTGTAAATCAGTACAGGAAGTGATAAAGTTCTAAATTAAGTCACATTCATGAACTTCACGGTTTATTTGTCGCCTCAAATATTTTCAGAAACTCGTTTAACTAAATTATTTCAACGATACCAGAAAAACCGAGCCGCCATGTTTGTTCTGTTTGAAACTCCGCCCACAGAGAGAAACCAGCCAATCAGAGGAGACGTTTGGTTATTTTGAATGCACGAGGACTTGCAATCCACCAACAAACTAAGGAAGAAGAAGAGGAAGAGGGAGAAGAGGAAGAAGAGGGAGAAGAGGAAGAAGATAGGGGTGGGCGATACTGAACATTTCAGTATTTCTTTGAAATTTCATGATCATACAATCATTATTTTTTGCCTTTAAGTAGTTGATATTGATTAGCAGAATAATATCCTTATAAATATATAAAAACCTTGTGACAGCCATGGCTCTTTATGAATCATGTTGGTGGAATAAAATAATTAAGATAATTTGATAAAAATCCAACACCTACCTGCATGGAGCCTAAATATGAAGAATACCACCAAAGCATAATTATATTAATCATACTGAAATACATATCATTATATAAACTTATATAATTACATTATTAGATATATTTTGGAATTTGAGAAACACTAGATTTATTTCAGCTGGTGATGTGATGACTGTTCAGTCCTTCTGCTAAAATCACATCTTATCACTGCACTCAGAAAGACAATATTAATTCATGCTGCAGATTACTCTGAACTTTCACTTTTTTAAATCATCTACCTGGATATTCATGAGTGTTTGTGCAGTAAAGCCTTTGTCAGTGACCTCTGCCTCTTCCTCCTCCTCTGTTTACTCTGCAGCTCGAGGTCTTTGGGCTCTGCTGCTTTATGTTTGTGTAAATGAGTTGTGTTTCCACAGCGGCAGGTCGCTTTCCTGCACACCTCATAGGTCGCTGTGAAATAACTCCAAACAGCGCTCCTCTTCCTCTCTGCAGTCTCCAGGACGCTAGCTGCACTTTACAGCCAATCAGGAGCTCCGTCTGTAGGAGGGAGAGGGGCGGAGTGCGCCTGCGCACTGAGCAGAGTGATGGAGCAGCGCTGTTTGCACCGCGAGTAAATACGAGTAAAGCTGCTGAAGGTATGAAGAGAAACTTCCAGAGAAATATCGATCTCATCACGCTGGTATCGAGTAAATACTGATCCTAACGTTGGTATCGATACTATCGATATTTAGATCGATGCGCCCACCCCTAGAAGAAGAATTCGTGACCGCTGCGCTTCGCTGTAAAAAAGGTGAAAACATCCACACAGCGTGAAGGTAAGACTTCGTGTGTTATTGTGACGTTAAGGTGATTATTATATATTATAATCCTGAAGGAAATTCTTGTGCCAGAGGTATCAAGTTACATTAAATGCAGTTGGATTTATTTTGTTGGTTGAATGTATTGTGGGCGTGATGAATGTGGAGAATGTGTGTGTGCAGAACACACAGACAGAAGAACAGCAGTGGGTGAGGAATTTGTTGTAATATTACACAGGATGTTAGCTGCTAAATGATAAATGTAGCTGCTGTGTGGATATCTAATGTGCTACAACATAGGAATTTGTCTCTGAGAGATGTTGCAGAGAAGAGTCCACAGAGACACATGAGGAGAGCTGCAGCTGAACTTTGGACGTTGTCATGACGACGTGTTCCAGAGGGTCTCGTCTTCTGAGACGTCTTCTTCAGTTCAAATCAAACATGGACCATCAGAGTAACATGTAAGTAACAGAAGAAGAATGTCTGCTCCTGTTGCTGCTCCTGTGAGTCTAATGTGGAGTCCTCTCTGTGCTTTACAGGAAACATGATGATTATATCAAAGGACTCCTGCTGTGCAGCTCTGAGTCCTGTCTGTCCTCCTGTCTCTGCTGGGGGACGTCTGTAAAGGACAGAAATGTGAGGTGAGACTTGTTGAGCACAGAAACACATGTGATCAACAACAGTACAGGGACAGCACAGAGTGTGTGTTTGGTTCACATTCACACATCCTGACTGCAGTCATTGTGTTCTTCCACCAGGGGGCAGTCACACACAGTGTTTGATGCAGCAGGCTGAGCCCTGAATAAGTAAAGTCTACTCTGTCCTCACAGTGAAGACACACAGTGCAGCAGTGGACTCATGGATGCTAATACATTAGCTGCTAACTGTGCTAATCTGCTGTACACAGGGAATGAGTGTGAACAGGCTGAATGACACAGAGACTGTCAGGGGTCATGTGATCATCTGCTGTAGCTGTGTCTGCACCACTCTGGGATGACTGTGGGGTCACTTCACGTTCAGCACATGAACATGGTGTTACTGTCAGTCACAGGCTGCTGCTGCTGCTCTGACCTCACAGTGATGTGATCACATTGATCGACTGATGACAGATCAGAGCATTAAATGAACATCAAGCTTGAAGAAGCAGCATCAGATCAGTGCAGAGAGAAGCTCCTCAGACTGCAGAGATGTGATGACTTGTACATTTATTACATACAGACAGACAGACAGACAGACAGGCAGACAGACAGACAGACAGGCAGACAGACAGACAGACAGACAGACAGACAGACAGACAGACAGACAGGCAGGCAGACAGACAGACAGACAGGCAGACAGACAGGCAGACAGGCAGACAGACAGACAGACAGGCAGACAGACAGACAAGGTTCATTTGGTCTTCACCTTTTTTGAACTATGATAGTATTCTTTTTAATCAGACCAGTGTTTGTTGTGTTTTACCTTGACTCGACATGTTCCGACTGCTTCCTGCAGTCTTCCTCAGAAGTCACATGATGTTACCGGTGACGGACTACAGGTGGCGCTGTTCCCCCACTACCTGGAGTAATGGGAGAATGGCGCCACAACCTGCATAAGATCAGCTGGCAGACACGTCACGGACACACGGACAGTCACAGACACGGCAGATATTATCATAGACAGACAGGCAGCAGAGCTGCTGCTCTGTCTGTGAGACTTTAAATCCACAGATCACACTGACTCAGCTCATACATGATAAACAGTCTGAGACTGCTGCTAGCTGAGCATGCTAGCTGCAGTAGAAGGCTTTGCTAATCAATAATGATTATTGCTTTATGAATCAGTTCATCAATCAGAGACATTTACAGCAAATGGCATATTTACTAAGATGTTGGTGCTGATTTTATTCTCTATGATTGTGTCTCTGGTTGTTGTTTAAAACAACACAAACTAAAACTACAACAAGACCCAGGACAACTCCTGCTGCTTCTGCTGCTGTCAGTCCAATGATGAGTCCTGTCCGTCCTCCTGTGTCTGCTGGTGGACTCAGAGCTGGACTCAGAGCTGGTCTGTCAGTGTGTGTCTGAGCAGCAGCTGCTGTAAAGGACAAAAATGTGAGTTGAGACTTGTTGATGTTTAAATGAACATGTGGACTGTTTGAATTGAACCTGATGCTGTCTGTCTGTACAGAATATTATATGTTACAGTTAGAAGAACAGAAATCAGACAGTTCTCAGCAGACAGCAGCTTTAACTTACTCACCAGAGACTGTGAGCTCACAGCTGGAAGAACCAGAACCAGAAGCTGTCCTCACATCACACACATACAGACCAGAGTCTTCAGTCCTGAGTCTGGACAGATGAAGTCTGATTCGTCCTTCTCTGAGGGCGTCTGTGTCACTCTGGACTCTTCCTGAAAAACCTTCATCCACAGACTCTGAGAGCTCAACACCAGCATCGACCTGATACAGGACTGAGGCTTTCTGGTTGGTAAAATGTCCACATTTAACATAAATGTCCTCAGTCTTAGTCTGAGTGTCTGTGGGGAACGTCCACTCCAGTGTGATGTTGTGGTTCTCCTCTGCCTGATAGGAGCTCTGTGTCTCCTTCACTTCAAGTGCTGCTGCTGAGGAGGTGAGGATGAGGAGCAGCAGGATCATCTTCTCTCTGTGAGAGGACACAGAGGTGAAGAGTCATCAGGTTCAGTCAGACAGATGTGAGGGAAGCTGTCAAAGTTAAAAAAACATCAGTCACACTTTTCCAAACAGATCTACAGTCTGCACTGAAACATCTCTGTGACATTTTCACTTCATGCCTGCTTGATCATTTTCATAAACCAGATGCATCTCACACACACACACACACTCTGTGATCACTGTAGTTATCAGCAGCTTGCTCCCTCTCCCCCTCTTCTTTAACAACATGGGTCAGCCTGCTCTCATCACTTGATGAAACTGTGATCAATACAGATATAGATCAAATAAATACAGCAGCAATAAAACAACATCACACACTAAATGTTCTGTTGTTACAAACTGAATCAACTCTCAGTCAAGTTATTCTATCAACACCAGCTGTTGTTACAGTGTGAGCCAGACGTCTGCTGCCATCTGCTGCCGGCACACTGAACCACTGATACTTCACCACAGTCAGTGTGGAATGCAGCTCAGACCAGGAGCTCCTCCTGCTTCCCACTCAGTCCAACATAAAGTTTAAAGATAAAGACAGTTTAACATAAAGACAGTCCAACATAAAGACAGTTTAACATAAAGACAGTCCAACATAAAGACAGTTGACAGTCTACATGTCAGCAGCCTTTACAGTCTGTTTCAGACTTTGTGGATCAAAGTGAAGAAAATCCTGAAATCAGCATCAAATGAGTAAAAACGCTGTTTGCAGTCCAACAACAGTTTGTGTGAAGAACAAAGTAAAGACAGAAAGACAGGAGGACACACTGAGAGAGTGACTGTCAGACCTGCTGATGGATCCTGCAGCCAGCCCCCAATAACCCATCAAACACATGCTGTTACAGACTGATGGAGCTGCTGACCAACACCTTCACTCACTGCTGACACTTTGCTTCAGTCTTACCTTCAGGCTGAGGGATGTTTTCACCCTTTCTACCCGCTGCGCAACAAGCAGAAGTCTCCTCTGATTGGTGGTTTCTCTGTGGGCGGAGTTTCAAACAGAACAAACATGGCGGCTCGGTTAAAAACTTTCTCTGATATCGTTGAAATAATTCAGTTAAACGAGTTTCTGAAAACATTTGAGGCGACAAATAAACCGTGAAGTTCATGAATGTGACTTTAATTTAGAACTTTTTCACTTCCTGTACTGATTTACACCGAGCTGCTCAGGACCATGCTCATTTACATACAAGGAGGGACAGTGTGAGAGAGGTGGACAGATACAATACACAGAAATAGAGAGGAAGTTAATGACCATGATCACGTGACACCTCGCTCAGTCTTCACTCGCTGAGTGAAGCAGCGTCTCTATCAGCAGCTCTCTCTCTCTCTCTCTGCTCAGACTTCCTCATTCAGACTGAGCACGCTGTGTGTTTACAGCCTCCTCTGGGTTTGTGTAGTCCAGGAGCTGTGTGACAGCAGCATGTTGTCAGCTTGTGATGAAGAACCTGCAGAAATATTTGGTATTTTACTAAAATATGACCATCAACATAAAAGTTAAAACACACTTTATTGATCAGTTTGTTCCGTCCTGATAAATATGACTGTAAACAGTGTGTTAGGACACATGTGAACATGCTGTGCACCTTCAGGGGCTCCCTGGTTTCCTACAAAGAGGGACGTGACTTCATTGTCCAACCTCTCACACTGTCCCTCCCTGTATGTAAATGAGCATGGTTATGCCAAACATGTCTGACAGCTTACCCACTGGGGCAGCAGGTCACATGTGTGCACCCCCTATTTAAATGCTGATAAGCCTGCACAGAAAAGAGATATCAACATGAAATTAATACTTAATCTATGCCCAAGACTTTGTCCTGGAAGACTGAGGAACTAATTTTAAGATATGTAACAGAGTGTAAAAAGTGTGACAACAAGCCCTGGTCATCTACATGATGAAGTGAAACATTCCAGAGTTCTCTTTTTCTAGACTTTGTCATATTTACACAGAGATATAAGGATTTTAGGTTTTGAAGCAGTAATGTTCTGTACAGACAGTGTCAGTCAAAGTTCACACAGTGCACACATTCATGCTAAACAAGTATCAACTTTTTTATCTTTTACAGAAGCTGCAGCTCAGCCTCAAATACAGAAACCCACCAGACCACAACCAGACACTGGACAGACCAGACACCGTTATGGACTGATGGCAGCAGCAGCAGCAGAAGTAGTCCTGGTGCTTTTGATTCATTTTACTACTAGAAACAAAAGAAGCCATTTTGTGTGGCAGAGCAACAATCTATCATTGCGATCAATACTGAATCATAAGAGCCTCCTATTAAAGGTCTCAGACCGATCAGACCTGCAGACTGTCCTCCTATGAGTGTACAGACCACCTCCTCCTCTGATGGATCATCTGACTGAGGATCAATCAGTGTACAACCAAACAACTAAACAATGCCAAATAAAGTACAATGGATGATAGAGATCAATAATGTTTAATGGTTAGTGTGTGTGTGTTGAGTGTTTGATGGATTATTGATCCTCCAAACATTCAGGATGTTTTAGACAGTCAGGACGACATCACATCACCTTCACCTGTGTTCACTATGGAATTAACTGAAGCTCCGCCCTGTTGTGTACATGTTACTGTAACACACTGTGTGTGTGTACGTTGACATTTGTCAATAAAACTTTATTTTAATGTATCAAAGTAGTTTTGTTGTTTCTTTGAGGCCATCAGCAGGTTCCCTCTGAAACACTCCTTTCAGGACTCAGTGGACTAAGTTCTGGGTCAGAGGAAGGTGGCGCCCCCTGCTGACAGAATCATTTCTAACAAAGAGGAAGTCAGACTGTAGGTTGATGTTGTTGTGGTGAAGAGTCCACGGTGACACATGAGGAGAGCTGCAGGGGAACTTTGGACGTTGTCATGACGACGTGTTCCAGATTACAGGGACAGAAGACATTTTGATGAACAGACAGAGAGTCTCTCCTAAAATAAGTGTTATTGACAACAGGTCACATGATCAGCAGTCAGAAATAAAGTGATGAATGAGTGAAGCAGCTTCACCTTCACAGGGACACTATGAGACTTTGTCTCTGTGATGATGTGCAGATGACAGTGTTCTCAGCTCAGACAGCTGTTAGCAGCTGGATCTCTGCTGCTCACTGAGGAAGAGGAGGGAGGAAGAGGAGGTCTTCACACACTCACAGTGTTGATGAAGGAAGAGAGTCTGAATGTGAGCTGTCTGTGGGAGCTGAAGGTCAAGTTCAAATGACTCTTCACAGAAGTCCTGTTGGAGCAGGAGGACTGTTGATCTGAGATTTCTTTTGTTTGTCGAAAAACCAAACCATGAAGACAATCAGTACAATTGCTCCTGTTGTTGCTACTGTCAGTCCAATGATGAGTCCTGTCCGTCCTCCTGTGTCTGCTGGTGGACTCAGAGTTGGACTCAGAGCTGGTCTGTCAGTGTGTGTCTGAGCAGCAGCTGCTGTAAAGGACAAAAATGTGAGTTGAGACTTGTTGATGTTTAAATGAACATGTGGACTGTTTGAATTGAACCTGATGCTGTCTGTCTGTACAGAATATTATATGTTACAGTTAGAAGAACAGAAATCAGACAGTTCTCAGCAGACAGCAGCTTTAACTTACTCACCAGAGACTGTGAGCTCACAGCTGGAAGAACCAGAACCAGAAGCTGTCCTCACATCACACACATACAGACCAGAGTCTTCAGTCCTGAGTCTGGACAGATGAAGTCTGATTCGTCCTTCTCTGAGGGCGTCTGTGTCACTCTGGACTCTTCCTGAAAAACCTTCATCCACAGACTCTGAGAGCTCAACACCAGCATGGACCTGATACAGGACTGATTCTTTCTGTCTGGTATAATGATCACAGAGGACATAAATGTCCTCAGTCTTAGTCTGAGTGTCTGTGGGGAACGTCCACTCCAGTGTGATGTTGTGGTTCTCCTCTGCCTGATAGGAGCTCTGTGTCTCCTTCACTTCAAGTGCTGCTGCTGAGGAGGTGAGGATGAGGAGCAGCAGGATCATCTTCTCTCTGTGAGAGGACACAGAGGTGAAGAGTCATCAGGTTCAGTACGGCTACAACAACATCAATCTACAGTCTGACTGAAACTCACAGTCACACTGTGTCAGCTTTTACAGTCTGCACTGCTGCACACACACACCTCTGCCAGCAGGTGGCGCCCAGTACAGTATTTTCTGTGACAGAGTATGATTGCTGTAGTTCAGTATGTCCAGCTTTTAAAGGTGATAAGGACAATATTTACACATTGTGGACAATAAGTCTCACCTTCCATTCAGTGGCAGCAATGAAGTTTTGTGCTCATTTTCGACCTGACATCTGTTTTTATAAAATCTTGTCTCTATCACCGATAGCTTTGGCTCCTACTCACCCCTGTACCATGCTGTGTCTGTATAATCTCACCTTTTCTTTCTGTGCATTCTGCAGGCTGCAGACGAAGCCCTCATCCAGGCAGCTACATGCCAGTGCTGAACCAGACAACACTGGAATTGTCTTGAGGGGCAGAGTGTGTTGCAGGAGCTGGACAGTGTTGCATTAGCAGCTGCTCTGATGTTTGGACTCATGAACTTAAACCACCCTCCTGAACCCAGGTCTGAAGGGCTTCAAAACATCATCATGCAGCTGGAGGGAAGCACACGGTCCAAGAAAGTCCAAGTCCTAAGAAACAGACTTCATGAGTGAACTCTCAATTCACTGTCTGGATTATTTTTCTATATTGTCACGTTGTTGTTGTATTTGATATAACCTGGATCCAGTCATTGTCAAAGCCATGTAATGGGGCGTTGCATGGGCCCTTCTTATGCTGCTTATGTTTACTCATCTTCATTGTGCACAGGCAACATTTGATGTCTTATCTTAGGACAAGATTAAAGAGACAGTATGATTAACTCTTAGGCAGGATAAAATGCAAAATTAGTGAGGGAGACCAGAGCACGTGTCCTTCTCTTATTCTTCACTTTATATACAGTACTTCTTGTTAATAAATCACCCCTCTCTCTTTAAGTAAACATAACTTTAATATGTGAAACAGCGCTGCTCTTCATCACACACACTAACACAACAACAACACTCTGGCTCTTACCTTGTGTCTCTGTGGAGCCCGCTGTACTCAAATCTTTCTTAACTCTCTCACGCACACACACACACACACACACACACATTCTGTAAAATAAAAACGAGCTCAGGTCGTTTCCGAAAAGACCCCGTCTCGCTCCAACCTGCTCCTGTCGCTCCTTGTCCTCCTCCTCTGATTGGCTGACTTGTCTCTGACGTCTCTGGCTCATTTTAAAACTTTTCCCGATATCTGTGAAATAATTTAGTGAAATGAGCGAAAACAAAATTAAAAAAAAATAAAGGCAAGAAATAAACCGTGAAGTTTATGAATGTGACTTTACTTTAGAACCAGAACATGACTTTATCACTTTCTCTCCACGTGATCATAAATTAGCCAATCACAGGCAGGAGCGCTCTGTTACTAAGAAGAAGAGTTTGGAAGTTACTGAAAACAAGAACTAGACCAGACTGAGACCATTGTAGCTGAGGGGCCTGGAGCAGACTGGAGGAGTGTAAATATTTACAGAGGACAAACTCACAGAATAAAAAGAGCAATTCAAACATTTTACAGTTTTAAAATCATTAAAAGAACAAAATCATAAATGAGAAAGATCAAATGAGAAGAGTGCAGTGAGTTAGTGCAGCTTATAATCCAGACACACACACAGACAGACACACACACACACTCTGTGATCACTGTAGTTATCAGCAGCTTGCTCCCTCTCCCCCTCTTCTTTAACAACATGGGTCAGCCTGCTCTCATCACTTGATGAAACTGTGATCAATACAGATATAGATCAAATAAATACAGCAGCAATAAAACAACATCACACACTAAATGTTCTGTTACAAACTGAATCAACTCTCAGTCAAGTTATTCTATCAACACCAGCTGTTGTTAGTGTGAGCGAGACGTCTGCTGCCATCTGCTGTCCGCACACTGAACCCACATCAGTCCGAGAGCTCTTCCTCTTCCTGCTTCACCCTACACCAGAGAGACGTCAGAAATCACGCTGCAGACAGCCGGAAATACAGAAAAAAAAAAATCTACAAAGTCTCCATCAGTGTGTGTGTCCCTCCTTCACACAGACTGAATGTGTCCACATGTGTCTCTTGGGGGGTCCATGTTGTCCCTCCTGTCATGTCTTTGTTCCATCAACATGTGTTTGAGCTGCTAAACTCATTCTGTACAAACACCTTGTTCTCACACTTCTGTGTGAGGGAGCCAGTCTGTTAGTGTGACCTCCTACTAGATACAAACCTGTTCAGACTGGGAACTCATTTACTGTGTCCCCAAACTTATATGAGTGGCTAATGATAACTTCAGTGTTTAACCCTTCATGTGCTGTTGATTTCTGTCTGGTTGTTGTTCTGAGACACCAGACTTCAGATTCTCTCCAAACACAAAATAAAACTACAAAGACCATTAGTACAAAACCTCCTACTGTCAGTCCAATGATGAGTCCTGTCCGTCCTCCTGGGTCTGCTGGTGGACTCAGAGCTGGACTCAGAGCTGGTCTGTCAGTGTGTGTCTGAGCAGCAGCAGCTGTTCCTGTCCTGTGACGGTGTGTACACTCTGTTAATGCTCATCAGGACGTTTGCACTGGCAGCAGGTTGATCTTATCATCATTAGATTAGCAGGCTGTGTAAAAAATAATAATTATTGCATGAAATTTCATAAAACCAATAAGAGGTGGCTCTGACTGAGCCTCTGTGGAAACATGAGGACTTTTTCTGTTCATAAATGTTTGTTCACTCTGCTTCAGGCTGCTGCTCTATTACAGCCCACTGTCACCTGCAGGTTCAGACCTGATAACCCACCTCTGTTCATGCATCAGGGACGTTGAGCACAGAAATCTGATCTTGTTTTCATCCTAACGATCAGTTATTTTCCGTTTATTCAGTTGAGTGCTGCCCTTTATGTAAATGAGGAACTTTCTGCACTGAGGGTTTTTCTACGAGAACATCAGACACAACCTAACAACGGCCGGCTGTGCAGAGACACAAGGTAAGAGCCAGTGTGTTGTTGTTGTGTTAGTGTGTGTGTGACTGTTTGTATAGAAGTGTGAGAACAAGGTGTTTGTACAGAATGAGTTTAGCAGCTCAAACAAACACATGTTGATGGAACAAATACATGACAGGAGGGACAACATGGACCCACCAAGAGACACATGTGGACACATTCAGTCTTTTGTTTCTGATCTTACTACATTTCTGTATTAAAGTACAGACACTGTACCAAATAATGACTTGAGTGGAAGTTTTCTTTAAACATCATACTCAATAGAAGTATTAAAGTAGTCAGTATTTTTTGTATTTTTGTCGAGTATTAAAAGTAAAACTAGTCTTTACTTATGTAGATAGAGGGAATGGTGCAGAACATCAAACAGTCATAATAATCATAACGACAGTCAAACAGCCACCAGGCTCTGTGGAGTCAAAATAAGTAATTCTCCTTTTGCACAAAGCTCTAATATTTATCAAAGAACAACTGTTTCCAGTCCATAGCTCACATTCACCATAACATACAGCCGTGCTGAACCTGATGACTCTTCACCTCTGTGTCCTCTCACAGAGAGAAGATGATCCTGCTGCTCCTCATCCTCACCTCCTCAGCAGCAGCACTTGAAGTGAAGGAGACACAGAGCTCCTATCAGGCAGAGGAGAACCACCACATCACACTGGAGTGGACGTTCCCCACAGACACTCAGACTAAGACTGAGGACATTTATGTCCTCTGTGATCATATAACCAAACAGAAAGAATCAGTCCTGTATCAGGTCCATGCTGGTGTTGAGCTCTCAGAGTCTGTGGATGAAGGTTTTTCAGGAAGAGTCCAGAGTGACACAGACGCCCTCAGAGAAGGACGAATCAGACTTCATCTGTCCAGACTCAGGACTGAAGACTCTGGTCTGTATGTGTGTGATGTGAGGACAGCTTCTGGTTCTGGTTCTTCCAGCTGTGAGCTCACAGTCTCTGGTGAGTAAGTTAAAGCTGCTGTCTGCTGAGAACTGTCTGATTTCTGTTCTTCTAACTGTAACATATAATATTCTGTACAGACAGACAGCATCAGGTTCAATTCAAACAGTCCACATGTTCATTTAAACATCAACAAGTCTCAACTCACATTTTTGTCCTTTACAGCAGCTGCTGCTCAGACACACACTGACAGACCGGCTCTGAGTCCACCAGCAGACCCAGGAGGACGGACAAGGCAGCGTTATGGACTGATAGCAGCAGGATCTGTAGCAGCACTGTTTCCAGTTATTTTAGTTACATGGTGTTGTGTTCACATTAGAAAGACAAAAACTGATGTTCAGCAGTCCAGTACTCCGCTGAATCAAACTGAATCATTACAGCTTCCTGCACAGAGTTCCCCACTCAGAGGACATCCAGACGCTCCTCCTTCATCTTCATCATCTAAAGCAGTGTTTTTCAACCAGTGTGCAACCGCAGCACACTAGTGTGCCGTTAGAGATCACCAGGTGGGTGTAAAATATGTGCTATAGGAGCTCTGTGTCTCCTTCACTTCAAGTGCTGCTGCTGAGGAGGTGAGGATGAGGAGCAGCAGGATCATCTTCTCTCTGTGAGAGGACACAGAGGTGAAGAGTCATCAGGTTCAGTCAGTACGGCTACAACAACATCAATCTACAGTCTGACTGAAACTCACAGTCACACTCTGTCAGCTTTTACAGTCTGCACTGCTGCACACACACACCTCTGTCAGCAGGTGGCGCTGAAGGACACATTATACATGTTCTCAGCACAGAAACAGAAAGTCTCCTCACTGTAGTCTCACAGTCATTAGTGAGTCTTTAGCCACAGCAGACACAGTCAGACCAACACAGGTGAGACTGAGCTCCTCCACCACATATAAACCATGTTTCCCACCAAACAGTTAGAACTGATGGAGCTGATGGAGGAGCAGAGAAACGTCTTCAAATGGACTCTCCAGGTCCAGACTCCGTTTGAACCTCTTGTATGAAGATGACCTGGATGACTGAGAGCCTTCATCCACATGCTGGCTGTAAACTGATCACAGTCAGAGAGGATGTGTGAGGAGCAGTGACCCAGCAGCTCTGTGGATGTAATAACAGACATGCTGCCTCCTTTCTGAGACCAGCTGGGTCCTGGACTGACCCCCTTTTACAGTGAGGAATGCTGTGGGTGACTTTTATTACTCAAAGTGCAGCCCAATGGCGGCCCGCAATGAATTACAGCTGTTAGTTTGATTCCAAATGTGTCCCCAGCGATCTTTTGTGCATAACAATGTTTCTCAGGTTTAGCCCCGTATGTGTTTATTGCACATTACTGGATACAGACCAATAAATGTAAACTGTAGAGATACAACTGGGTCATTAAAATGATTACACACTTATTTTTTTTCTTCTTTTCTTTTTCTTGCAGCCCTGAGCTGTCCAAACTTTGAGAACCCGTTTTATCTGATCTACAGCACAGACAGGAACCAGCTGGAGCAGAATACAGGAGCAGGGCCTGGTCCGTGGGTTCTGCTCAGCCTGTTTTCTGGGCGTCTTCTACTGTGAACACAACAACGTTTTTATAGAAGCTTTTTAAACATTTGAACATGAACATGAAGACAGAGTGAACCTCTGCTGCTATAGTACAAAGTGGAGCCTGTGGAAGTGTGTGTGTGTGATCAGGAGCATAGTGTTGCAGTGGTTTTGTAGCTGAACATTCACACAGACCCAAGATCCTCCTGCTGATAAGAACAGGCATAAAGAAGACAAAGGGTTTTATCTGACTCTTGTGAAGATCAGCAGCAGCTCACAGCTGTTTCTTCTGGATCAAGTGATGATGAGGGTTGAACATTAGATTTTATATCTTGTGAGTTTTTAGGAGCATTTATTTCATTTAAAGCATAAAGAGGTTGGTTTAAGAGGGTGGGTCTTAAAGAAAGATAGTTCCCACCAGGAGGAGCTTTATAATGACCTGTTTTAAAAGTTAAGAAATAAATGTATAAATGTCTGAGTGAAGATTCCACTGGAGTAAAAATGTTTCAACATTAACCCTCAGGCCTCACTTTAAATTACTACCCTTTGTGTCATTAGGGACAAAAACGTCCACTTCCAAAAGACTGCTGTAAAAACTTGGATTGGATATGGATTCATATTTTGCATGAATATGTTCGTGTTAGTCAATTTGTTTCCCATGCTCTGGTCTAGAGAGTCTTTGCTACAAAGAATTGTGCTGTATGCACCGTGTGCTTGTGTGTGTGTTCAACTGAACAGGTCAAACCAAGTTTGATAATATATGAAGGATTGTTTCAAGACAAGCTGCAATATTTGAAGGGTTAAATATTGATCAGCTGTCTCCATTTGACTGTTTGTATTATTTACAACCTTCACTTCATGCAAAGTGAAGGAACCAGTAGAAGTCTTCTTTTCTTTTAAGAGGAGTTTACATTTATAATTCATATTACCTTATGAGAACAGTAAAGTGAAGTCATGGGCCCAGCAGAGGTTGTTTTGTGCTGATATCCACGTCTCTCCAACATGTGGAAGCTCATCAGCGGCTCACCGTCATGGTTGGAGGAGCTTCTCTTTGCACTGATCTGATGCTGCTTCTTTAAGCTTGATGTTCATTTAATGCTCTGATCTGTCATCAGTCGATCACTGTGACTAAAACCTGTCAGAGCCTCATGGACAGTTTCCTCTGCACATGCTCACTGTTAAGTGGACAATATGTAAATGAAGTAACAAACAGGTTGATGATGTTAAACATCAGCAGGTTTGGTCTTCAGGTTTCTGATCAGCTTCTTACACACAGGCAGAATGTTATTACACAGAAACAGAACTGTCCACGCACTAACACCACAGATAACTCACCATCGCCCCCTAGAGGTGAATCTGGTCCTCACAGGCTGTAGACTGACGCTCTCCAGGAGCTGAAAGTCCAGGTCCAGCTCCTGTTCTGTATGTAGACAGTCCTTAAAGGGTCGGCTCCGGCCTAAAGGAGGTGATGAAGAAGGAGATGATCATCAGCATGACGTGTTCTCTGTGAGGCTTTACAGAGGAACCAAGGACCACTGTGACACAAACCCTCACACTGTGGAGGCTGTGGGGTCTTGGGGTGGAGGCTGCAGGCTGCTGTGGAGCTTCATCCTTCTGTAGAAGTGCTTCATCACTTTATGAACAGATGAGCAGCAGCAGCCTGTGACTGACAGTAACACCATGTTCATGTGCTGAACGTGAAGTGACCCCACAGTCATCCCAGAGTGGTGCAGACACAGCTACAGCAGATGATCACATGACCCCTGACAGTCTCTGTGTCATTCAGCCTGTTCACACTCATTCCCTGTGTACAGTAGATTAGCACAGTTAGCAGCTAATGTATTAGCATCCATGAGTCCACTGCTGCACTGTGTGTCTTCACTGTGAGGACAGAGTAGACTTTACTTATTCAGGGCTCAGCCTGCTGCATCAAACACTGTGTGACTGCCCCCTGGTGGAAGTTATTATCAACACACACACACTCTGTGACTGACAACACAACATTTAAAGTGTATAAAACACAGTGAATGAAGGCCTCACAGTATTCCATCCATTTCAATGAGAGTATTGATCAAACACTGAAACTCTCTTCAGTGTGATGACAGCAGGCTGCAGCTTTCAGAGGGGCTGTGGCCGTTTTCCACACTTTGCACCATCACATGTGTTTCTGTGACGTTAGTGCACAAAGCAGTATGTGTGTCAGACCACTATACAATAAACGGATTATTGTTAATCTGGGATAATCCAAACATCAATCTGTGATCTCAGTGTGAACACTTGTCCTGAAACTAAACCTGACTAAACAAAGCCAAACATAAAAGACGTGATGTGTCAAATGTAAACAAGCCTCCAACCGTCCATCCGGTTTGACTGGCAGCAGGTTTGTGTTGTCTTAATCTCTCTGATATATTTCTGTGTTAAGTGTATCCATGTAACACATTGTTGTTATGTACACAATAAAATGAAGCTTACTGTGCATGAACTGCTGAAGAACAAACCTGGTTCACTGCTCTTTATCTGACTGCAGCCTGTGAGGTGCGTGAGTGATAACTAACAACATGCTGGTGCTCCATGAAGATCAACTCATTCCAAAGTATGAGTGCAGGTTTGATCCTGATGTTGGTCCAAATCTAAAAGGTGACTATGATTTAAAAACAAACATGCCCATTTAATCTGAATTTTTTAACGACCAGCAGCAGCTCACAGCTCAATGAACACATGATCATCATTCATGTATTCAAAGTACACACTGTCATGATGCATGTAGCATGAGGCTGATCAGACTGTTTACACTCAGTGATTTGGTGATGACCATAAGAAGCTTTCACTGAACTCTCCATCCCAGATAGGTTCAATAGGTTTGATGAAGCACCCACTCCTCCCCCCATGCAGTCGCACCTCCACTCTCTGACTCCTGGCCTTTGTTCCTCTCCCACAGTCCCCCACACTCTCATCACAAAATCAAACCACTTCACACCCGCACAGAGACACTCGCCCCCTGTCCTTCACAGCAGCCCAGGTGAGAACAGAACTCAGGAAGACAAAGACAAGGAAGGCAGCTGGACCAGATGCCATTAGCTCCAGGCTCCATAAGTCCTGTGCAGACCAGCTGTGTGGAGTTATGGAGCACGTCTTCAATCTGAGCCTCAAGCTGGGGGTGGTACCACAGCTCTGGAAGACCTCCTGTGTGGAACCAGTGCCTAAAACACCACACCCTAGAGACCTCAGCAGCTACAGACTGGTGGCTAATGTTGGAGTGGAGGATGCTGTCACCTTCCTGCTACACCGAGCTCTCTCTCACCTGGAGAAGCTCGGCAGCACTGTGAGAATCACCTTTGATTTTTCCAGTGCTTTCAACACCATCCAGCCGGCGATCCTGAAGGACAAACTGGAGCAGACAGGGGTGGACCACCTGCTGTCAGAGTGGATCAGGGACTACCTCACAAACCGACCACAGTTTGTGAGAGCCCAGAACTGTGTGTCTGACCTGCTCACCTGTAGCACGGGTGCCCCTCAGGGGACTGTCCTGGCCCCCTTCCTCTTCACCCTCTACATGTCGGACTTCAGACACAACAACTTCATAGTCCTCAGCCAGAAATGCAGATTGAAACTGAAACGGACCAGACATTCAAAGGTAACACCGTCCTCTACTGTGTCTTTGACCAGTGGTGATCAGGTCTGAACATTTCCTTTGTTTACATGTTTTAAAGATCAGATCAATGGTTTAACTTTGACCTGAGGCTAAAAAAGGACGTTTTCTGTTTTTAAGCGGCAGAAACTTGAAGTGTTCGTGTGTCGATCATTGTCTGAAAACATAATGATTATCTGGGAATATTTGTTTTATTAAGATTTACTTTAGTACATACTATTGATATACAGAGTGTTTTAACTGTATACAAAAAGGAACGCTTCATCAAACAGTTCCTGGCCCTTTCATGGCAGACCGTGGCCCCTGACTGACTGGACCCTGCAGTCCCTGTCCTCTGCTCCATCGGCTCCTCCTTTGCCTCCAGCTGCACCTCAGTTTCTCCCTCCCTGTCTGCAGTAACACCAAGGAGGAGGACTTTGGTTGTGATTTATTTCACATGTATCTAAGTATTCAAGCATAACACTGCAGGTGGTTTTTTGATCGATCTGATACATCTGCATGGTTCTGATGTGGCACAGTGGTCAGCTGACCATCTAAAGAACTCGGCTGGATATTACATGTATATATAAAGATAAAGATACATTGGTAAAGCAGACACTGGAGTCCTGTAATGCTGAAACCTCAACATGTTGTCCAACACCTTATGATGGGAGGGACCAGACTCTAACTCTTATTCTGCAGTCCATAACCCACTCCACAGTCAAGTCTCTGAGGAATGGCCTCATCCCCACAGAGGCACGAGCATTTATTGTGGGTTCAATATATTTTTCCTTTTGTTTAGTTCATAGCTTTAATCAATGTTGACTGAACAGCCTGATGAGGGAGACTACTGTGGCTGCTAAAATACCACAGGACCGATCAGAAACAGAAACGCAAAAAGCAGCATGCAGAGAAGGAACCATATGGAGCCGATCGGGGTCATAAGTTTGGTCAGCGGTGGGACCAAGTCACTGTTTTGCAAGTCACAAGTAAGTCCCAAGTCTTTGTCCTCAAGTCCTGAGTCAAGACAGACAAGTCCCGAGTCAATTCCTGAGGCAATCTTGGCAAGTCCGAGTCGAGTCCAAGGTCCTTAACTTTGAATTTTGTGTCATTTCAAGTCCTTTTATTAACAGAGTGATAAATTATTGAATTGACAGCTCATGTCTACTTTTAAATCAGCAGTTTATTTGTCACACTTTTGATTAAAACAAGGACAAATGAAGTCACAACATGTACAAAACTGTGTAAAAGCTGAAATTTGAAATATATGCTGACATTTAATTTCTGTAGCACTATGAGGATCACAATATATTTTGTTCAGGGCGCTATTCAACAATGCATGTGTAACAGAGCAAAGGTCTGTCGGTCCTTTGTACAGGATGAGGCTGTAACATGAACACTCACTGTGACATCTGTACAGGAACTAAGCTGGAAAACAGTAACTCACTTATAGTCATGCATACAATGCATTAAAAACACAGTTTGTTTACAGCGCCCTCTCATGGTGCCTCTCATGGTGCGTTCAGGAACCTCGGTGAGTTTACGCGCTTTCTATCGTATTGATCAAAAACACTGACACCAGGGAAAGTTGTAGACAGTGTCGCATCAAAAGGAAGAATATTAATCATTTGTGTGAATTTTATTTTTTCAAGTGAACAAAACTCATGACCCCGATTCGTCTCCATAGCAACCACGCAATCAGATGAAAGTGGAAGTGTTCCAGTGTTGTTGTTGTGTGTTGTTGTGTTGTGTTAGACTGTATAGAAGTGTAAAGACGACATTTAGTCTGTGTCAGTCTGGTCTTTCACACAAGGGACGCTCATTTCAGGTGTACATTATGAAAGGAAGCGTTAATGCAGCCTGTTGTCAACCTCAACACACACACACAGGAGTAACACACAGCTAAACTGAGTCTGTATAGTTAACACGCTAACTAACGGGCTAGTTTCCCTTCATAACTTCACTAAATTATTTAAAAAGAAACGTAGACAACCGTAGACAACAAAGCTCAACAACTTGATAGTGATTAGTCTGTGTTATTCTGACTGTAATATGTGCAATGTGTGGAAAACGATCAGTCTGGATTAAAGTAAACGCAGCACCAGAGGCGGGGCGTACGATGAACAAAACCGAAGCTCCGAAGATCCGACACGGGAAGTGGTCGGCGTGTCGCCTGGTCCGGCGTGCGGTGAGCAACCTGCGGCCTCTTCCTCGTGCTCCACCGTCGGCAGCAGCACCGGAGCCTGCCGCTGACAGGGTGGCCCTCCTGAATGCTAGATCGCTAGCCAACAAGACTTTCATGCTAAAGGATTTCTTTACTACAAATGAGCTGGACTTCCTCTGAATCACGGAGACCTGGATGTCTGTCGGAGAGTCGAGCGCTCTCTGCGAACTTTTACTGTCGGTAACGACAGAAATTTAGCGAAATGCAGCGTTACCGGTAAAAACTAGGCTTGTGCAAAATTTTGTTGGCGACGTCCTCTCACCATCAACCGCAAGCGCGCACGTGAGCCCACAACAACAATAAGGAAGTAGGGTTGGGCGATATTGGCAAAAAAATTAATCACAATTAATTGTGGCATTTAGCCGATAACGATTAATTTGACGATTAATTGATGACAATTGCACTTACATGTTTTTGACTCTAAATCGCCACATTGTTCTGAATTGATACTGACAAATCATTAGGTCAAGTGAACTCCTTCATTCTAACAGGCTGGGGAGTAGTGATTAGGCACCAACCAGCCATGGAAATATGTATTGATAACAGATGAACAAACTGCTTCAAAGTAATAATGAAGCAAACATAGTAAACAAGTAACTTTGTCCTTCAAATGTTCTTATCTTAAGTCACAGAGCAGTGCATGTCAGCATTAAAATTAAACAGGACAAATAAGTCCAGAACAGTCACATCAGTGATTATTAAAGTTAAAAAATGTGTCTGTGCAAATGAACCTGTGACTGAATATGCCCCACACTAGAGCATGTTTTCACTCAGACTGTAGAACAGCAGCAGAAAAAACAAACAAACAAACCGGACAATTCCACATTTAAATGTGTGTCTGTGCAAATCAACCTACGTTACGTTCTTCCAGCGCTTCGTTTGGTCGTAAGGAGCACGATGACTAAACGTATCGCGGATTCTCAGCTGAGTGGAATTCTTTCCAATATCTGCTGGAGGAGACTTCGCTGTTGTAATGTTTTCCTATCTTGCTGTGGAGTCCGTAAATAAAGATCGGAGTTCATTCATTTGATCCGAGCAAAAGTCCAGTTACTATGACAACAACCAACGCTCCACGCTTCACCTAATGCATGTGGCGGCACTATATACAGCTGTAGCCGGCGTTGTGTCCTCGTTGTGCTTTCTTCGGGTTTCTTCGGCTTTCTTCGTGCTCCTGCTTATGGTGACAGACGGTGAACCTCTGTTAGGAACGTGCTGCTCCGCATCATTTAACTAAAACACCGCTGTCTTCCGCCATTATTGTTATTGTGGGCTCACATGTGCGCGCTTGACGGTGATGGTGAGTGTACATCTCACACAAAAATGCGTGATCATGACGAAACGCGACTAATCGCCGTAATCGATAAGTGGCGAATATTAATCGGTGACAGTTTTTCTGACGATTAATTGCACACGATACGATTTTGCACAAGCCTAGGCGGAAGGCAGTGTTCAGTTAGATCAGGGGTGTCCAAACTTTTTTCGGGGAGGGCCAGATTCGATAATGCGAAACTCTCCGAGGGCCAACAGTCCCCGATGTCATTATTTTAAACAGTAAAAAACTGTGTATGGTGTTTTGTAATATGTTACATCTTACACAGCAAACAAAATAACATCTTAGCATTCAGATGAACAGATCAGAACATGTATATGAATTTACAGCATAAATTTAAAACATTCAGAAACTGTGTGGTTGTGATAACAGAGCAACAGGCAAGTTATCGACTCTACTGTGAAGGTGAGATCTGATCATATGTGGCAGGTCTGGTTTAGGAGGAGCAGACATCAGTAAAATTTAGGTAGACCAGGTGGGAGTCATTTAGTGCTGATCTCAAAGGGTCTGTAATTTAATGTTTACACAGGTTTGCGGTGCATGCCAACGAGACGTAAAAACGTGATGACGTGCCTTACGACAGATGCGTACTGAATGACGGAGTCAGTTTGAGAGAAGTGCTGCGTCTCTGTACAGCTGACAGTTTAACATCAGAGAACGTTAACAAGCAAAGACGGACTGCTCTGCTGCTCCAGTAAAACATCACAGTTTATAACAGTCTGCTCACACGACACAAACTAATTCATGGTTTACAAATGTTCGCATTTCTGGAGAGTTGCTTTTATCCAGCCGCCGGTAAAAAGGCCCGGGCAGGCTGCCGGCCAGGACGCAGCCTCCCCGGGCAGCAGGGAGCAATGAGCGTCCCTCTCTCTCTCCATCATGTCGCTTTAACTTCTCTAATGGCTCCAGCATCGCTCCCTGCTGCCGAATTGTGTCGAAGTGCTGAACCGGTGTTGTGCACCTTCGGAGCCCTCTGCGTAGCTGGAACCAACAACCAAGCCCTGCAGCACCGCGTGACGCACCACGATGCAGACAGAGAGAGAGATAATGTTCTGCTCAGAGAATCATGATGCAAACGTTACACAATGAGTTAAAAACAAAAACAAGAATTGCCTGTTGATTTTGTTTGATTTACTCTGTTTGGCTGGCGGGCCAAAAATAACACATTTTAAGATAGAAGCCGCGGGCCATAGAAAATCCGACGGCCCACGGGCCGTAGTTTGGACACCCCTGAGTTAGATGATGCGGAGCAGCACGTTCCTAATGGAGGTTCAACGTCTGTCACCGGAGCACGAAGAAAGCCGAAGACATATCGCAAGCCATTCATATCACATTTCGGCAGTACTTTAAACGGCGTTTTGTAATATTCTGATGATCTCCGCTCCATAACCTGCTCAGCCACTGGTTCACTCTGTATCAGCCTATCAGTAGAGAAGAGGGACGGACCGCACTGATCCAGCACCGACCTCCTTTGCTGCACCAGAGCTTTATTTGCGGTTCTATTGTTAGGCTGTGCAGCACTTTGGCTCTACCTTGTTTTTTTGTAAACAAGTGCTCTATAAATAATGTGTGATTGGAAATAAAGTTGGGACTCAAAATCAATAATTAATAAACACTTTGATAAAGATTCAGTCATGAAAGTAAATGTATTGATGCTTTTAATGCTGCATATTTCACCATTGTGTGAAATGTTAGATGAAGCTCAGCTTCCCTTGTCTTAGAGGAATTGCCACAAGAAGGGACGTTTACTCTTTACTGATGGAGACTTTATGGACATTTGTTTCTATATTTCCGGGTGTCTGCTGTGAGCGTGGTTGAAGCTTCTTGTTCTCTACAACAGCTCTAAGGCAAAAAACTTTTTACATTAACTTAGTCAGTGGGGACGTTGTTGTTATTATACTGACCAGTTTACAGTGAACAGAGAAATTACTGTCATGTGTCCTTCAGCGCCACCTGCTGGCAGAGGTGTGTGTGTGCAGCAGTGCAGACTGTAAAAGCTGACACAGTGTGACTGTGAGTTTCAGTCAGACTGTAGATTGATGTTGTTGTAGCCGTACTGACTGAACCTGATGACTCTTCACCTCTGTGTCCTCTCACAGAGAGAAGATGATCCTGCTGCTCCTCATCCTCACCTCCTCAGCAGCAGCACTTGAAGTGAAGGAGACACAGAGCTCCTATCAGGCAGAGGAGAACCACAACATCACACTGGAGTGGACGTTCCCCACAGACACTGAGAATAAGATTAAGGGGACTTTGATCTACTGTGAACTTGAAACCACAGTAACAGCCCTGGGTCTCTATCACATACATGAAGGCGTCCAACTCTCAGAGTCTGTGGATGAAGGTTTTTCAGGAAGAGTCCAGAGTGACACAGACGCCCTCAGAGAAGGACGAATCAGACTTCATCTGTCCAGACTCAGGACTGAAGACTCTGGTCTGTGTGTCATGTGGTGACACCTTCTGGTTCTGGTTCTTCCAGCTGTGAGCTCACAGTCTCTGGTGAGTAAGTTAAAGCTGCTGTCTGCTGAGAACTGTCTGATTTCTGTTCTTCTAACTGTAACATATAATATTCTGTACAGACAGACAGCATCAGGTTCAATTCAAACAGTCCACATGTTCATTTAAACATCAACAAGTCTCAACTCACATTTTTGTCCTTTACAGCAGCTGCTGCTCAGACACACACTGACAGACCAGCTCTGAGTCCAACTCTGAGTCCACCAGCAGACACAGGAGGACAATGGACAGTCCTCATCATTGGACTGACAGCAGCAGCACTTGTCTTTGTTTCTCTAACAGTTTCTCTTGTTATGAGACACAGAAATAGAAAGATTCAGCACCAACAGCAGAGTCACTGTGTAGTTCTTTGCTGTTGTCTCTGAGTGATGGACTGACTCTGTCCACAGCTCTTCCAGAGGTCGGCCATGCTGTGTGTTGTTTCAGCTTTATTACAGACTGAGACAGATATGTTATTTATTGACAGAGTTACATTTGCTGATTGATGATCTGATCTGATGTTTATCTTGTAGCAGCCAAGTATTCACACTTTGTTGTCTGAATGTTGACGTCCTCTATGTCTTATATGTAACAGCTCCTGTTGGAGTTTTATTATGTCATGATATTCATGATGTGGGATAGGACTCTTCTTTGCCTCGGTACAAACTGATCTGATGCTTCCTGTCACATGGAGTTCTGATGATCAGCTGTCTTTCAGCATTAAAATCATCAGTGTGTTCAAACTGTGTCTTCCTGTTTAATCTGACTTCCTGCTTCATTCTGTGTGCTGTAAAAAGTCACATTTAGTCTCAGATGTTCAAACTGATATTTACACAGCTAGCAGCTACAGTTAGCATCACAGAGATGAGTTAGCTTGGATGTTAGCTGCTAAATGCTAAATGTAGCTGCTAGCTGTGTGGATATCTAATGTGCTACAAACACAGACACGATGTTTGTGTGTTGTTGTGAGCAGCAGGTTCTCAGTACACGCTCACTTCCTGTTCTGGATCAGAGGAAGGTGGCGCCCCCTGCGCTCTCGACACACACACACAGGAGAGACGTGACACCTCACCTCATTTTAGGACAGATGAGCCAACAGTTCTGAGCATGTATGTGAACAGATGAATGTTTGGATGATCGCAGATTAACAATAATCCCTTCATTTCAACAGTCTGTGTGCACCAACATTACAGAGAGTGTGTAAATAATTTAATCAATACAAACTTTATTGATTCTGTTTTACAGGTTTCACTAAAAATAATATCAAAGTCCAATAAAACAGTCTGACAGTAGAATAAATCATAAATGATGAGCTTTAAAGTTCTGTTCGGATGAAGGTCTCTTACAGTTTTTTCTGATTGCTTAAGCACATTTCTGTAACTATTGGCTATTTGTGCAAAACTCTACACACAAATAAAAAAACCTTACACCAAATCAGCAAAACATTGTAGATCTCTTGCAAAAGCTAATACATCTTGCTTAACTCTTCAAACCTTTGTAAAGAAACAACACAAACCATCATATTACTAAGCACACAATGTGCCAACTACACACTGATGGTATTAACTGAAAACACATCTGGCTTTTGCTTTTTCTGTGCACAAGGTCTGTCCATTTGAGGTCAAACCTTTGTCATAAATAGTTCTATAAACACAGGGATTCAAATTTCAAGTATGAATGTTTATTCACACACATCAAAACAATCACAAGAAAACATACAATTTCACTGAAAGAGAGAGAAAATCAGTCTCATTGTCTCTCTGGGTCCAGACACAGAATTTCATCAACATCACATGCAATGTCTTCTAGTCCAAGGCACCGGGGAACATGTCTGCTGGAGTGCCGTATCCAGGCCTGACATGATGCCTGGTCCATATCCTCGCATGCCTCCTTCCAGATGCTGGATGTCTAGTAATTCTGTGGAGTAACAGTTTCAGTTTTACATGTACAGTATTGTTGTTTTTCTCATTAGAGTATGGTACACCTACAAAACTTAGAGTGAGGGAACTGTACTAACTGATTCTCATCAATATGTCCTTATGATGCTTGCTACAGTGTAGCGGCTCAGGCTGAACCCGTTGGCAGCTTCCCTCAGGGTCATTCCATGGTTGATCACATGATCCACTATTGTAGCTCCGATGACATCAGTAATTCTATTTCTTCTTACCCTTCCTCCTTCGTCTTCACTTCCTCGTCCTCTTCCTCTAAATTCACCTCCTAGTCTTCGTCCTCCTCCTCTTCCTCCTGCTTCCTCATGTCCTCATCCTCCTCTAATTCTCACTCTTCTCAGTTTCCTTCTCCCTCCATTGTTCTCCACACTGAAGCTTACCTGTGGCTTATTTACAGATCTCATGCTGATTGCAAAGTGAACTAATGATGTAAAACAGTTCTCGCATGTGACAGTGTAGCCAGACAGTTGGCAAAATACTGTAAATACCAGCCATAAATGTGTGTAGTTTTACTAGGAGTGTGTTGATCATTTGGAAGTTGTGTGTAAAGCAGTGAGTTGTGTTTACAGTTCAGCAAAAAGAGTTCTGTGAAGTGGATTATATTTATACAATTGCAAATTGTGTGTTACAAAAGTGCAAACTGAGTGTAAAGCAGTTTTTTTGCTTTTAGTTTTGCAAACTCAGTGAGTGATTTTGCTAAAACTATGAATAGTTTTAGAAATTGTGCTATAGGAATCATTGTTAGTGTTTAAGCAATCAGAAAAAACTGTAATAACGACTCTGTGGCGCCACCTGCTGACAGAAGGACAGGTGGAAGAACAAGATGACTGCAGTCAGGATGTGTGAATGTGAACCAAACACACACTGTGCTGTCCCTGTACTGTTGTTGATCACATGTGTTTCTGTGGTCAACAAGTCTCACCTCACATTTCTGTCCTTTACAGACGTCCCCCAGCAGAGACAGGAGGACAGACAGGACTCAGAGCTGCACAGCAGGAGTCCTTTGATATGATCATCATGTTTCCTGTAAAGCACAGAGAGGACTCCACATTAGACTCACAGGAGCAGCAACAGGAGCAGACATTCTTCTTCTTTTACTTACATGTTACTCTGATGGTCCATGTTTGATTTGAACTGAAGAAGACGTCTCAGAAGACGAGACCCTCTGGAACGCGTCGTCATGACAACGTCCAAAGTTCAGCTGCAGCTCTCCTCATGTGTCACTGTGGACTCTTCTCTGCAACATCTCTCACAAATTCCTATGTTGCAGCACATTAGATATCCACACATCATGAAAACACATCAGAGTCTGTCCAAGCGTGTTCTGTTCACTTGACGGTGTTTTAGGAGCCACTCTATGGCGCCACCTGCTGACAGAAACCTGTGATCAGCTGCTGTCTGGTTAAAGTGAGGCAGAATCTCCATCAGTCAACAGATGAAGATCTACATCTATATGAACACAGAGGTCACCTGGATCCATCACATCTGAACTTTACTATAATAAAAACAGACATGTCAGGATGACATCACTGAACAGTGCAGGTCTGTCAAGGTGTCAGTCACTGTCAGATGGTTTCTCTGCACCTTTCTGTCTCACTCGCTGCTCGCTCACATACAAACAACTTCCTGGATTGTTGTGTTACATTTTATTAAATCTATATTCTTGAACATATGAACACACAGAGTCTCTGTCATTGACAACATACAGACAGCATGAGCAGCACAGGAGGCCGTCAGCAGAGGAAGAAGAAGAAAAGATAAAGACACAGTACAAACAGTCAGGATCCATGTTTAACATTCTCCTGCTGCTACCATCCAGTGATGGGTCCTGTCTGCTGGTGGACAGAGTTCTGTGTGTGTGTTGGCAGCTTTCAGTCTGCAGTCAGTGCAACAGTGATGAAGTGAATCCAGTGACGCTGAGTCTACAGGTGCTATTGTCACTTCCAGAATCTTCAGAACTGCAGTTGATCCCAGTGATGGAGTCATGTATGGCAGCTGCTCATCACATGGATGTGAGGTAGACGTGCTTCTCAGCAATAAAGTGACCACAGTGCAGGTTGGACCTTCAAACTAACAGCACTTCTGTCCTTCGGTCCATCATTTGATCGTGAACTCAGTGTGTTCAACATGAGGAAGTGAAGCCAACAGTCTGATTATTGAGACATGTCCCAGCTTGGGATGAATAAAGTATTTCTACTCTATTACATGTTTGATCCAACTGATTCTCCTGAACTGGAAACTGTGTCTGAGGCTTCGGGGCTGTAGAAATCCTCTGTTGTAGGCACACAGTGATGGAACACACACAACACAACAGGAAGCACAGAACCAGCAGAGCTGCTGTCAGTGCACAGTAGAGGCCCGTCCTTCCTCTTCCTGCTGCGTTTGGTGGATCAGCTGTGATCTCAGGTTCAGACGGATCAGGGGCTGCTGCAGAGACCAACCAGACACAGAGTGAGTTCTTCAAGTAACACAATTCATTCATAGACACAACAACCAGGTTCAGATTTATACAAAGTGAAGCCACTCACCAGAGACTGTGAGCTCACAGCTGGAAGAACCAGGACCAGAAGCTGTCCTCACATCACACACATACAGACCAGAGTCTTCAGTCCTGAGTCTGGACAGATGAAGTCTGATTCGTCCTTCTCTGAGGGCGTCTGTGTCACTCTGGACTCTTCCTGAAAAACCTTCATCCACAGACTCTGAGAGCTCAACACCAGCACGGACCAGATACAGGACTGATTCTTTTTTGGTTAAATGACAACAGTAGACATAAATGTCCTCAGGCTTAGTCTGAGTGTCTGTGGGGAACGTCCACTCCAGTGTGATGTGGTGGTTCTCCTCTGCCTGATAGGAGCTCTGTGTCTCCTTCACTTCAAGTGCTGCTGCTGAGGAGGTGAGGATGAGGAGCAGCAGGATCATCTTCTATCTGTGAGAGGACACAGAGGTGAAGAGTCATCAGGTTCAGTCAGACAGATGTGAGGGAAGCTGTCAAAGTTAAAAACCATCAGTCACACTTTTTCCCAAACAGATCTACAGTCTGCACTGAAACATCTCTGACGTTTTCACTTCATGCCTGCTTGATCATTTTCATAAACCAGATGCATCTCACACACACACTCTGTGATCACTGTAGTTATCAGCAGCATGCTCCCTCTCCCCCTCTTCTTTAACAACATGGGTCAGCCTGCTCTCATCACTTGATGAAACTGTGATCAATACAGATATAGATCAAATAAATACAGCAGCAATAAAACAACATCACACACTAAATGTTCTGTTACAAACTGAATCAACTCTCAGTCAAGTTATTCTATCAACACCAGCTGTTGTTACAGTGTGAGCGAGACGTCTGCTGCCATCTGCTGCCCGCACACTGAACCACTGATACTTCACCACAGTCAGTGTGGAATGCAGCTCAGACCAGGAGCTCCTCCTGCTCCAGGCCACACCTCCTCCCTGCTGCAAACCTTGTTAAACTCACCCACTCAGTCCAACATAAGACAGTTTAACATAAAGACAGTTTAACATAAAGACAGTTTAACATAAGGACAGTCCAACATAAAGACAGTTTAACATAAAGACAGTTTAACATAAAGACAGTTTAACATAAAGACAGTTTAACATAAAGACAGTTTAACATAAAGACAGTTGACAGTCTACATGTCAGCAGCCTTTACAGTCTGTTTCAGACTTTGTGGATCAAAGTGAAGAAAATCCTGAAATCAGCATCAAATGAGTAAAAACGCTGTTTGCAGTCCAACAACAGTTTGTGTGAAGAACAAAGTAAAGACAGAAAGACAGGAGGACACACTGAGAGAGTGACTGTCAGACCTGCTGATGGATCCTGCAGCCAGCCCCCAATAACCCATCAAACACATGCTGTTACAGACTGATGGAGCTGCTGACCAACACCTTCACTCACTGCTGACACTTTGCTTCAGTCTTACCTTCAGACTGAGGGATGTTTTCACCCTTTCTACCCGCTGCGCAACAAGCAGAAGTCTCCTCTGATTGGTGGTTTCTCTGTGGGCGGAGTTTCAAACAGAACAAACATGGCGGCTCGGTTAAAAACTTTCTCTGATATCGTTGAAATAATTCAGTTAAACGAGTTTCTGAAAACATTTGAGGCGACAAATAAACCGTGAAGTTCATGAATGTGACTTAATTTAGAACTTGATCACTTCCTGTACTGATTTACACCGAGCTGCTCAGGACCATGCTCATTTACATACAAGGAGGGACAGTGTGAGAGAGGTGGACAGATACAATACATGAGGAAGAGTTTCAGAAATAGAGAGGAAGTTAATGACCATGATCACATGACACCTCGCTCAGTCTTCACTCGCTGAGTGAAGCAGCGTCTCTATCAGCAGCTCTCTCTCTCTCTCTCTGCTCAGACTTCCTCATTCAGACTGAGCACGCTGTGTGTTTACAGCCTCCTCTGGGTTTGTGTAGTCCAGGAGCTGTGTGACAGCAGCATGTTGTCAGCTTGTGATGAAGAACCTGCAGAAATATTTGGTGTTTTAATAAAATATGACCATCAACATAAAAGTTAAAACACACTTTATTGATCATGTTTGTTCCGTCCTGATAAATATGACTGTAAACAGTGTGTTAGGACACATGTGAACATGCTGTGCACCTTCAGGGGCTCCCTGGTTTCCTACAAAGAGGGACGTGACTTCATTGTCCAACCTCTCACACTGTCCCTCCCTGTATGTAAATGAGCATGGTTATGCCAAACATGTCTGACAGCTTACCCACTGGGGCAGCAGGTCACATGTGTGCACCCCCTATTTAAATGCTGATAAGCCTGCACAGAAAAGAGATATCAACATGAAATTAATACTTAATCTATGCCCAAGACATTGTCCTGGAAGACAGAGGAACTAATTTTAAGATATGTAACAGAGTGTAAAAAGTGTGACAACAAGCCCTGGTCATCTACATGATGAAGTGAAACATTCCAGAGTTCTCTTTTTCTAGACTTTGTCATATTTACACAGAGATATAAGGATTTTAGGTTTTGAAGCAGTAATGTTCTGTACAGACAGTGTCAGTCAAAGTTCACACAGTGCACACATTCATGCTAAACAAGTATCAACTTTTTTATCTTTTACAGAAGCTGCAGCTCAGCCTCAAATACAGAAACCCCCCAGACCACAACCAGACACTGGACAGACCAGACACCGATGGCAGCAGCAGCAGCAGCAGAAGTAGTCCTGGTGCTTTTGATTCATTTTACTACTAGAAACAAAAGAAGCCATTTTGTGTGGCAGAGCAACAATCTATCATTGCGATCAATACTGAATCATAAGAGCCTCCTATTAAAGGTCTCAGACCGATCAGACCTGCAGACTGTCCTCCTATGAGTGTACAGACCACCTCCTCCTCTGATGGATCATCTGACTGAGGATCAATCAGTGTACAACCAAACAACTAAACAATGCAAAATAAAGTACAATGGATGATAGAGATCAATAATGTTTAATGGTCAGTGTGTGTGTGTTGAGTGTTTGATGGATTATTGATCCTCCAAACATTCAGGATGTTTTAGACAGTCAGGACGACATCACATCACCTTCACCTGTGTTCACTATGGAATTAACTGAAGCTCTGCCCTGTTGTGTACATGTTACTGTAACACACTGTGTGTGTGTACGTTGACATTTGTCAATAAAACTTTATTTTAATGTATCAAAGTAGTTTTGTTGTTTCTTTGAGGCCATCAGCAGGTTTCCTCTGAAACACTCCTTTCAGGACTCAGTGGACTAAGTTCTGGGTCAGAGGAAGGTGGCGCCCCCTGCTGACAGAATCATTTCTAACAAAGAGGAAGTCAGACTGTAGGTTGATGTTGTTGTGGTGAAGAGTCCATGGTGACACAAGGAGAGCTGCAGGGGAACTTTGGACGTTGTCATGACGACGTGTTCCAGATTACAGGGACAGAAGACATTTTGATGAACAGACAGAGTCTCTCCTAAAATAAGTGTTATTGACAACAGGTCACATGATCAGCAGTCAGAAATAAAGTGATGAATGAGTGAAGCAGCTTCACCTTCACAGGGACACTATGAGACTTTGTCTCTGTGATGATCTGCAGATGACAGTGTTCTCAGCTCAGACAGCTGTTAGCAGCTGGATCTCTGCTGCTCACTGAGGAAGAGGAGGGAGGAAGAGGAGGTCTTCACACACTCACAGTGTTGATGAAGGAAGAGAGTCTGAACGTGAGCTGTCTGTGGGAGCTGAAGGTCAAGTTCAAATGAACATGTGGACTGTTTGAATTGAACCTGATGCTGTCTGTCTGTACAGAATATTATATGTTACAGTTAGAAGAACAGAAATCAGACAGTTCTCAGCAGACAGCAGCTTTAACTTACTCACCAGAGACTGTGAGCTCACAGCTGGAAGAACCAGAACCAGAAGCTGTCCTCACATCACACACATACAGACCAGAGTCTTCAGTCCTGAGTCTGGACAGATGAAGTCTGATTCGTCCTTCTCTGAGGGCGTCTGTGTCACTCTGGACTCTTCCTGAAAAACTGTCTTGCACCATTACATCTTTTACACTCTCATACGTCTCAATAAGCTGTTATAAGTTAAACCACTCCTGTTCACATTATGCCAACTGCATGTCTTGCACTATACATCTTTTGCACTCTCACTGCATTGTGCCTTCACTTTGTGCCTTGTATTTTGTGTGTGCCTCATTGTAGGTACATTTTTTTACATTTATCTTTAGTTTTTAGTTATATGTTATATGTTGCGGAGTGAAGAGTAACGCAATTTGGATTCTCTGTATGTCCAGCACATATAGCAGATTTGACAATAAAGCTGACTTTGACTTAATAAATATAGGTTTATTACTGCTTTAGTATATAAGTAAACACATGAACTAACACTAACAAACTAACCCCAGTGAACCAGGTGGAGCTGTGCAGTGTGCAGCAGCATGATCACAGAGGTCCTGTTTGAACGGGCAGTGAGGATGAGCTCTCTGAGTGGGGGCTCTGGGCTCTTGCCGCGGGACTTGTTCTTGTCCACATCGTATCCTCCGGCAGCCAGAGCCTTCTGGAGGGCGGCTGCAGACACGCCGCTCCGCTCCTTGGAAGCGGCCCCAGCTTTCACGATGAGCTCGCTGACGCTGGGGCCGGACTTGTTCGGCTTGGAGACCTTCTTCTTCTGCGCTTCGGCCGGAGCGGCGGCTGGAGCTGGAGCTTCTTCTGCCATGTTCAGTTCGTAGCTGCAACACAAGCACAGTCAGAGTGTAGTTATGATCAGCTGAGAGGCGGTCCCTGAACACACCATGAGAACCGCGGAGACTCAATCCAAGGCAGCTCCTCTGCAGGCTGAATGTTCCGCTCGTGTTTTCTGTGTGGATGAAAGAGTCCAGATGAGTGTGGGAGCAGCGCTGCAGGCCGACAGTGAAGGAGCTGCTAGCGGACTGTGTCTCGTCATGTTCAGCTCATGTGGAGCTCTGATGATCTCTGCACTTTGCTGCTGGAGAGAGTCCGCGGCTGCGCAGCGGCTTCTCCCTCTTCTTCCTCTCAGAGATGAAGTCAGACTATCAGAGCTCCATCAGAAGCTGTTTTCCAGCTGAGCCGCATGTTGCTTCAGAGACTCAGAGGACAACCCGACACCTGCTGACGTCACTTTGTCCCAGAGTCCGTAAACAGACACAGACAGAGCATTCAGACAGATGACCTGAGAGGTCTGTTGTCCCGGTCAGGGAATGTTTTTATTAGGACTGAAGTTCGTCACTCAGCTGGTTAGAGCGTGGCGCTAAAAACTCCAAGGTCGCCGGTTCGATCCCCGTACAGGCCGATCTCTTTCACTGTTGGTTGTTGAACATGCCCGTTTCAATGACTGTTTGCTGGTTGATACACAACAGCGACAGATTTTAACACATTGTTATTATTTTGTTGCAGTTCTTAAAGTTAAAGCTGATAAACTTCAACCAGATGTGATTTTAAAGGCGTGGCTTAAAATGTTTTCATGTTTTAAATCACGTGTCCTGGTTTAAAGGCGTGGCTTAAAATGTTTAATGTTTTAAATCACGTGTCCTGGTTTAAAGGCGTGGCTTCTGTGGACTTACTTTGGTTTTTGAGCTCCTGTCAGACAGACTGCAGCAGAACCAGCAGCTCCACACATGAAGGTGGAAACTTCTGGAAGTCAGGACTGATTCAGCAGGTGAGTCTGTCGATATCTGATTAATCATCCGTGTGATCACCTCATTGATCTTTACTGCCTGTAACTGATGGATCTTTATTGTAGTAAGTCCCTGAAACGCGGAACAAACAACAAGCGTCTCTGTTGATCGTTCTCTCTGTAAAGTTCAGCAGCTTCATTTGCTCTGAAACTCAGATCGACTCGTTCAAAGCTTCAAGCGGAGAAAAGGTCGCTTTATTCTGACTTTATCAGATCAGTCTGTTTCCGGTTTAACACGCCTGTGCTGCGCAACAGCCGCGCGCCGCGTTACGTAAGTTTGGTTGGTTTAAAGTTCATGGTGCGTTCAGGTGCATCTGGTTTAATTGAGTTCAGATGAATCTTATTACTAAAACTAAAACATTTAAATGCATCAATTTGTCATGTTTTATTTTTCATGAATCCATATTGATGATTGAAACTCATCAGAAGAAACATTTTCTCTTCAAGGGTTCATAAATATGTGAATCTAATATTTGCCATGAGGAGAAGTGTGTCAGTCCTCAGAGCTCAGACAGTAGCTGCTCATGTGTTTGTCCTTTCTATAGAAAACAGTCCACAGACTGTTACAGAGGAAGGTCTCAGTGTTTCACTCAGTCTGTTCACACTGTGACAGAAACACACATGAACACATGTTCATTTATTCACATGTTCACACATGGAGAGAAGTGACAGAACTCTGAAGCAAACACTGAATGTGTGTGTGCACTGTTCCACTTACAGCATGTGACCTCCCCACACAGCTTCTGTACATGGCACCTTCTCAGCAGCAATGGAGTCTGTAGCTGCAGGGGGCGCTGTCACTGTTCTCATGAGGGGTCGCCACAGCAAATCCTCTGTTTCCACATACATCTATCCTCAGCAAACTCTTCTCTCACCCCAACTAACTTCCTGTCCTCTCTTAGCACATCCATACACAGTATCTCCTCTGTGGTCTTCCTCTTGTCTGGCAGCTCCATTCTCAGCATTCTTCTCCCAAACCCTCTCACTCTGGCCTCTCTGACTTTGTCCCCCAGAACAATCTGAGCTGTCTCTCTGATGCTGTCCACCCCTGTCAACATCTTCATCTATGCCACTGTCACTGTGTTGACATGTTGAAGATCTCTTTGTGCAATGACAGCCTCTTGTTGAATGTTTTCCCACTGCAAGCTAATCTGACATGGTGTCACTTCATCTCATACATACTGCTGCTGCTGATGTCCTCTGGCTTTTCCAGGAAGCTGTGATGACGTCAAAGGACCTTCTGAACATTCTGCAAGATCTGACAGATGAAGAGTTCAAAACCTTCAACTGGTTTCTGCAGCAGCCCGGCTGCCTAGAGGGCCACGCACCCATCAAAACATGCCACCTGCAAAAGGAACACAGGCTGGAAACAGTGACTGTGATGGAGCAGACATATGGAATTCCTACTGCAGTGCAGGTCACCTGGAACATTTTAGGGGAGATCCCCAGGAAGGACCTGCAGCAGACATTGGATGACATCAGGAACACTAACCCTGGACCTTCAACTCAGACTTTGTCTTCTCCTCATGCTGAAGGTGAGAAGCTGCATTCTCTGTTATGTACGACAGCATATTAGGGCCATTTTAAGAAAAAGAAATACTGACCTGGAAAGGGGGGGGCGCTAATATTCTGAGATTAAAGTAGCAAATTTGTGAGAAAAAAACTCAGAAATTTATATCCGTTTTTCTTGGTCATGAATCGTGTTGCGTTTCCAAGACGTCATCTTCATTGCATGCATGCATACGGTTTATGTGTACATGTAAACTGTTTCAGGGCTTTAGTTCAGTTCAGGGTGTTATGAGAGTGGTATATGCCTTCTTAAGAGGATGGCAGTGAGTAGCCTACGTCTGTGTGTAGTGGGTGTATACTTTCTTCTGCGTTGTGTAATCAAAAACCAACTTCTTTCTTGGCTCGACAGGCCGTTTATTAGGGTCAGGCTGGACACAGAAATCTTGTATCCAGAGTTCTAACAAGCTCCACAGTGACACACTGAAAAATAAACCCAAAGTTAGCATATAGCGCTGTACTACGAGACAGCACTGCTACTGCATTTAAGCTAGCAGCTAACAGCTTGTCAAACGGACTGCTTAATTTACAACGCTTAGCAACCAACATTAAAAGGAAACTTATGGTTATTATTCCAACAACATATAACAATAGGAATGTGGACTTATGACGGCAAAACAACAAAGTAAATTGCTAATTTCTGCAGAGCTTATTAGACTCGGACTTACCACGCGAACAGCACATGTAAGACTGGTGACAAGGGTGGAGTATCCCTTGCCAACTCTGCAAGGGCCCTCTAGAGGGCGCCAAAACCCCACTGTCCCATGGAAAAACCATACAATCAACATAATACAGGGAAAATAATGGGATCAAAAGTAAATGAAGAAGTTATTACCTCCTTACATGTGTGTACCTGTGGCGGTGTGTGTATGTGAGTGTGCAGGATACAGGAGAGTGTATGTGTGTAGGAGTGGGAGAGAAGATGAGAGTTCTTAGCTTGAGAGAGGGGTGAGTTATTAACAAGAAGTATATGTACAGCGTAAAGAATAAGAGAATAAAGCTGCCGCCCTGCAAGGACAGGAAAGTGCTCTGGTCTCCCTTTACTCCAGCTGTGTGTGACGGTGCAGCTTAACCACGAGCAACGTAGCTCGTCCTCTGTGCTTCCTGACTACGGTTGGGAGGTTGAAGCAGGAAAGGTTATCAACGGTGTTATCTTTCTCACAGCATTGCCACAGTAAAACTTGATGAGCTTTTCCACGGCGACCATGACAGCAAGCAACGTCTATCCAGATTTGCGACTTTATAGCCTAATGTCAGAGAATATCTGAGGTTTTCCCATACATTTCTGAGTTTTTTTCTAGCAAATTTGCTACTTTTATCTTAGAATATTAGCCCCCCGCCTCTTCCGGGTCAGTATTTCTTTTTCTTACAATGGCCCTAATACACCGTCGTACTATCTCTACGTGGACAGAAAACTTCCTGTCCCACATGGGCTATTTTTTCATACAGTAGATTTTTGTCCTATAACTATCAGTGACATAACAAACCATCCTCCATTTTGATTGGACACATCAAACGAGCAGCAGTACAACCTGCACAGAGATAAAGTTTTGCTGGTTTTCATCTCAGGTGTGTTTTTATAATTCCAAACATGTGTAGAAGACACAGTTTGCCACTTTCAGGTCTGTGTTGCTGAGTCCATGCTTGCACTGCAGGGGGCACTAAGCTGTAATGAAAGGAAGAGTGAGACTGAGGAACCTGATTCACACTGATGAGATGTTCTGATTGTAGCTTTTACTCTTTCTCATGAGAACACAGCTCTGGCTCAGATGTGTGTGGAACAGTGTGGCACTTTTGTGTCGGCCATGTTGTTTCACCTGCAGCAGAGACGTGTTTTGGACAATGATGGATCTGTATTGCTTTGTAGGAACAGACTGGGCTGCCTCTAAAAGTTAATGCTCAATGTCTGTATGTGTACAAACACTAACCTACTCACTGTCTTTGACAGAGGGGATGGTTCCAGTGCCGGAGCCACGCCACATCACATATTACCAACAGAAACTCCAATCCCACTTCCAGGACAGGTTTCTGTGTGCACAAGAAGGCTGGGCAGTAGATGAAGAGTGTCTGGTTGATATCTACACAGAGCTATACATCACAGCCGGCCGTGACATACACATCAACACACAGCATGAGGTCCAACAGATCGAGAAAGCCTGGAGGCCCAGAGACACTGAGACATCTGTCAAACCCAGAGACATGTTCCAACATCCTTCTGGAAAAAAAAGACCTGTAAAAACAGTGCTTACCAACGGAGTCGCAGGAATTGGAAAGACCTTCCTGGTGCAAAAGTTTATTCTAGACTGGGCTGAGGGAACAGCCAATCAAGATGTGCATCTCATTTTCCCCTTCTCCTTCCGTCAGCTGAATCCACTGATGGGAAAACAGTTCAGTTTGGCAAACCTCATTTATGAATGTATCCCAGAGGCTGTGGACATCAAAGAGGAGGCCCTTCATTACATCTTTACTGCTCTGCAGTCATCAGGAAACCGCAACTACGACAGGAGTGAGTTCAAGCTTCTCTTTGTGTTTGACGGACTGGATGAGAGCCGCCTTCATCTGGACCTTCATGTTGACGATTGTCACTCTGTTGATGTAACTAAGTCCACCACCACCGATATCTTGGTGAAAAACCTCATCAATGGAAAACTGCTGCGCTCCGCTCGCATATGGATAACCACACGGCCGGCAGCAGCCAAACAGATCAAGTGTGTGGACGTGGTGACAGAGGTCAGAGGGTTCACTGACCCACAGAAGGAGGAGTACTTCAGGAAGAGGTTCAGAGAGGAGGAGCAGGCCAGCAGGATCATCTCCCACATTAAGACATCACGAAGCCTCCACATCATGTGCCACATCCCAGTCTTCTGCTGGATCACTGCTACAGTTCTGGAGGACATGTTGGAAACCAGAGACCTGCCCAAGACCCTGACTGAGATGTACGCAGAGTTTCTGATGTTTCAGGTAAATCAGACCAAAGAGAAATATGGACCAGAGTCCAGTCAGTGCATTTTTTCACTAGCAAAACTGGCTCTTCAGCAGCTGGAAAAGGGCAACATAATCTTCTATAAGAAGGATCTGAAAGAGTGTGGCATCGATTTCAGTAAAGCCTCAGTGTACTCAGGAGTGTTCACAGAGATCTTCAAGGAAGAGCGAAGAAGGAAACAGAAAGACACAACATTCTGCTTTGTTCACCTGAGCATTCAGGAGTTTCTGGCTGCTTTCCACCTCATACACTGTTTCGTCAAAGGGGACACTGAGGAGCTGCTAGACTTCCTGAGGGGTGACGACGGCGATAACAACAGCGATGACGACAGCGATGATGACAGCGATGACGACAGCGATGACGACAGCGATGACGACAACGACGGTGACGAAGACGGCGGCGAGTTATCTCTGGATGACATCCTGGACAGAGTCATGGAGAAATCTCTGCACAGTGAAACTGGCCACCTGGACCTGATGGTTCGCTTCCTTCATGGCCTCTCTCTGCAGTCAAACCAGAGACTCTTAGAAGACCTGCTGGGTGAGACAGAAAACTATTCAGAGGCCATCCAGAGAGCCATCGACAACCTGAAACAGAAAAGCACTGATACAGTGTCTCCTGACAGAATCATCAACATCTTCCACTGTCTGATGGAGATGAATGACCTCTCAGTCCATCAGGAGATCCAAGAGTTCCTGCAGTCAGAGAATAGGTCAGAGCAGAGACTCTCTGAGATCCACTGCTCAGCTCTGGCCTACATGCTGCAGATGTCAGAGGAGGTTCTTGATGAGCTAGACCTGATGAAGTACAACACAACAACAGAAGGACGATTGAGACTGCTTCCAGCTGTGAGGAACTGCAGAAAGTTCAGGTGAGTCCAGATGTGACCAATCAGTGTAGCTTATTGGTTTAGTTCTTAGACACATTCACACTGTATGTTTCTCTCTAACAGAGCTCCTTGTGTTCATTGACACATCACATCAGCTGTGTTTTTGTCTCAGATGTTCTTCTACTGTAAAAAAAAACATTGTTTTTATGTTTCTGTTTGAAGCTGTTAAATGAATGGACAATAAATGTGTCTTTATTTGTAGTTAAAACAGCTGTATGTGGCCAAAGTGCTGCACAAACAACACAAATACAAAGACTGCAAAAACTGCAGCACAACATCATGGTATGCAAACATGCAGACACATACCATTACACAAACAGTTCAATCAGGATGTCACACAACACAGAATAACTCTTGAAAGTCTCTGAATGAAAGAGAAGAATTTATCTTTGTCAGCAATATCATCTGGAAGAACCTACAACAGAGAAATAAAGTGAAATACACTGTCAAAATGAGGTGATGAGAATGATCAGAGTTTTTGTTACATGTCAAACAGTCAGATCAAATGAGATCACTGCTACTACTTAAAGTGTCCCTTTCATAATGTTCTGATATTTCTGTCATCACAGACTTTCTGACTGTGACCTCTCAGAGACTCACTGGGAAGTTGTGGCCTCAGCTCTGAAGTCAGACCCCTCCCATCTGACAGAGCTCGATATGAACTGGAACAAACTGCAGGATTCAGGACTGAAGCAGCTATGTGCTGGACTGGACAGTCCTCACTGCATACTGCAGGTTCTTAGGTCAGTTAATGTTATTATTAGGCTGAGGTCCAGTTTTTAAATCATCTGTCAGGACTGACAAACAGAAAAGGACCACAGACATGTGTATCTTCAGTCACTGTTGCTTTGATGACAAATAAGATCTAATCATATGTTCAAATGTTGCTCAGTAATTCAATGAATAATTATTTTCTTCCATCCCAGTAACAGTAATCTGTATGTTTTAATGTTATTCCATATTATTAAATTATCAGTGGTATCAATGGCTCTATCAATGTCTTGTATTGTCTTATTAGGTTGAGTGGCTGTGGTTTGTCAGAGACCAGCTGTCTACCTCTGGGCTCAGCTCTGAAGGCTAACCCCTCCCAGCTGAGATATCTGGACCTCAGTGAGAACAATCTGCAGGATGTGGAGCACCTAGGTGGTTTTCTGGAGAGGTGTAGCCTGCAGACTCTGAGGTCAGTCTTAATAGTTTTTTCTACACTGCTCTACCTTTTACAATTAATATCAAAATCAGTAGTGTTAAATGTGCACATTTCATTTCATTCAGACTGAGCAGCTGTAACCTCTCAGAGAGAAGCTGTGAAGCTCTGTCCTCAGTTCTCAGCTCCCAGTCCTCTAGTCTGAGAGAGCTGGACCTGAATAACAATGACCTGCAGGATTCAGGAGTGAAGCAGCTGTCTCGTGGACTGCAGACTCCAGACTGCAGACTGGAGACTCTCAGGTCAGGATACAGCTTTTTGATCATCAGTTAAATTCTGCTTCATGTTCATGTTGAAGATCTGTTGGATTTCCCTTCTTTCTTCTTGAGTTCATGACCTGTTTTGTACCTCCAGTCTGTCAGGCTGTCTGATCACACAGGAGGGCTGTGCTTCTCTGGCCTCGGCTCTGACCTCCAACCCCTCCTATCTGAGAGAGCTGGACCTGAGCTACAATCATCCAGGAGACTCAGGAGTGAAGCTGCTGTCTGCTTTACTCAACAGTCCAGATTGTAGTCTGGACACTCTCAGGTACACAGAGACCACAGAGCATGAGTCCTCCTCAGTCTGTCAGTTTAGCTCATATATCCACAGCTGTTGATGGATGGATTGAAACTGCAGAGAAGAAATAATCACTGATCCCTGATGTTCATCTTTCTCCATCATTAAGTGTCCATCATGTTAACTTCACTTTTCTTTATACACGTTCTTCATATCAAAATACATACAGACTGATTTTCAGTCACACTTAGTGCAGATCAAATACAAAATGATGCCCTACTTATTAATGTCCTCAGCTGTAAGAACCACTGAATTATTTCCACAAACAAATGTTCCTGAAACAATCCATATGTGAAGCTTCAGAGGAGACAACAACACAATGGTAGAAGGAGGAGTTCCTTCAGTCAGAGACAGAGAGCAGGGAGACACTACAATATTATCACTGTAAAAACTACACACAGACATGAGTGAATGTATTTATTTGAAGTGTGTCAGAAACTCTTCCATCCATGACACATGTGAACCAGGCTTGTGTTTGCATATAGAGTGAAAGGAACAAACAGTCAGAGACAGTGTGGCTTGTTTGCTGCTTTGGATAAATGCACAATGCTGAGATCAAACCTACACTGTTGCTGCATGAAGAGGATTTTACAGTAAAGCACTGACAGAGAGCAATATTTCACAGAATGGAGGACATGAATAAACACAGAGCAGATCAGGAGAGACTCTTCTGGAGTCGACACAGATGAGTTTCAGTCTGTTTGTGTGTCTCTGACAAACTGAGGAACTCTGCTTCATGTTGATCAGCAGTTTGGACTCATGTTGGTTAGAAAATCATTCTGACTGTGTTTCTTCCTGCAGGGTGGAGCATGGTGGAGAGCAGAGGTTAAAACCTGGGCTGAGGAAGTGTAAGTTTGACTCAGTCTTTCCTCATGTTATTGTGCATGAGTCAGTGTTCTATCAGTCCATCAGAGCTGTTGTAGCGCAGCCTCGGCGGTTGGATTTCTTTCGTGTTTACTGGAGTTTATTACTCCCCAGCAGGAGTTTTAGGTTCCAGCTTTGTCATTGGTTTTCCTTTTTTCTCTTGTTAGGGAGCTTTAGTGTGTTGTAGTGTCTTTGTGTTTGTTTGGGGCACTGCTCAGCTCTGAGTTCATGACCTGCAGCCTAACACTGAAACCAGCCTGTGTAGCTGCCGATCTGAGAGTGGGGACGAGGTGCAGACATGCTGTGTGTGGGTTTCCCCTCAGCCTGGGACATAACAGAGTCAACCAAAGCAGACAAAAGACAAAATCCAATAAGAGACCACAAAGGGTTGAAGGTCCCAACACAGGAATAAACAGCTCCACAGTCAAAAAGCAGGCAGGACTCAGACACAAAGAATCTCATCCAAAGGGTCAGACTGGACTGATGGACTGAAGAGTGAGGACACTGAGACACTGAGCTGTGAGCAGCATTATTAGGGTTAGGGTTAGGGCGACAAACGCCAATGTTTAAGAAAACGAGTTACCACCAAAATAAGTTTCACACGGGGTCTCTATTTAAAGTTTTTAATCAATTAGTAACAAAACACGTTATCCGCCATGTTTCCCTGCACCGTTTCGTCCCTTTTTTCCCAATCTGCTACAAACGCCCTGATTTTTAGCACAATGCAGCATTTCCATTCAACCAATCACGGGGCAGCTTTCCAACTGTCATGGCGGAGCCCTGTCAGTAGATAGAAAGTATGTCCAGTCGTCTTTTAAATGAGTGTTTTAGCTGTGTGAAATGAATAACTTTGACAGTATCCATGAGGCAGTCCTCGTTTCTTCCATGGGAAAAAGTGGAAGCCTTCCATACAGAATCCCGAAACTCAGCTGGAGGGAAAATACCGGCCATTTCCTGTTTGCATACTAAAGAGAAAAACTTTTGTCATGCGGATCAACTGACAGCTGGCGAAATAATATTATTAGAAATACATATATAAATACATAAAATTAGTTTTTTCATTAAATGGATTTATAGCTTTTTGGGTGGAAAAAAGATTTGATTGTTTAATAAATGTTTAAAATCAAAATATAGATTTGAGTTTTTGATGTTTTTGATAGATTACAGTTTGAAACATAAAGTAGAAGTTTTCATATAAACCCTTTTTGGGAAAGAAAACACTTTTTTCTGGATTTATAGTGTTTTGGAAGCAATCTCTTCGTTTGTTAGGCGGGACAGCCGAAACCAGTTAAACAAGCTTTTACTGACAGCTCTGAACAGACCACATTAAGTTATCATTCATTTTAGTGCAGCCGCCACAACTTCCATTTCACAAAACCATTTTTTAATCTTCAGTTATTACATTTCCTTTTATTTTGCTTTTTTGCTTTGGTTTCTTTCTGTAACACTGGACTTATTTTTATGAAGGATTGAACTCTGACGGTGTTTGAACAGGAGAGAAAGGAGTATAAAGTGTGTAGTGAGGGGGTCACAGCCTTAAAGCATCTAGAATAACTGTAAAAAATAAAGCAGATCACTTCACGGATTTCACCTTTTGCGGGTTATTTTCGGAACGTAACCCCCGCGATTAACGAGGGACCTCTGATGAGAAGGAAGAGACTGGGCTCTCAGCTGCAGTAAAGGGGGCAGGTCTGGCTCCAAAACAGGTTTCAATGTGCAAGATGTCTTGCCCTCACATTCTTCTTCCATTTCCACTTGTCCTGAAACTTCGGCCTTCGCTGTCAACCTTCCTTTTCTTACTCACACTTGCCATTTTAGAAATGGGCAATAAAAAAACACAGATCACTGGCAAAACAGGGTGGTGAGAGTTTGACCATGTTTGCTGCCATCTTGTGGTGAAATGTTGAATATATATAAACAATAATTTTTTAAACGTGTGGATTTCATCCTGTGGACAACAGTACTGGTGGCATATTATGACATTATTGATTTTATGACAGAGGCTTCGGCCCAGTGAACATATGAACTGGACTTTTGGTCTGTTCTACAGGAAAAACCCTAAATGATAATGCACCAACAATCCCAACCAAAGAAAGGAACATAAGGACAGAAGAACCAAACAGGAAAGAAAATAGAAATAACTATTGTATATATAACCTCGAAAATTTCACAATAAATTTTGAGTGGGCCAATGCGCGCTCGCCCACACTCTGCTGCCGGTCCCCCCATTATATACCACCAAACCTCATTCCTGATCACCGGCATATGTGAAAGCTTAAGTGGCTTGCCTGTCAAAACAAAAAGTGGCACAGACATGGGGACTCAATATGTCAGAGGTCTAATGTTTATCTACATTTTACATTTTAAATGAAGGTTCTGTGTGAAAGCAAACGCCATGGCTTCAAACTTTTGACAGTGATTTGATGCCTGTGGGGAGGGTTGATCGCAGTTTTTCTGGATGTTTTCAAACACCGTTTATCCGATCGCTACCAAACCTCAGAGGGTAGTAGTCCTGACCGAGCCGGTCGATTTGATGTATAATTTGTGGGGGTGGCTAGTGCTAGTTAGCTGTGAAATGAAT
Source organism: Parambassis ranga (assembly GCF_900634625.1). Classification (NCBI taxonomy): domain Eukaryota; kingdom Metazoa; phylum Chordata; class Actinopteri; family Ambassidae; genus Parambassis; species Parambassis ranga. Next base: position 3,273,565 of record NC_041026.1, on the reverse strand, counting down.
TAGATGCTTTTATTTTGAAAATCATTGTGTGTCTGTGTAAGTGTGTGTGTGTGTGGGGGGGGGGGGAGACACTCCCTAATGCATGTTAAAACATGTTTAAGTGTTTTATTTTGAAAATCTACACATCAGCCATACCCTGTTATTGTTCAGGGTCTTTTATTTTGAAAATCCATGTTTGTGTGTCTGTGTGTTGGCAGGTGTGTATAGTGTGTGTCTGCATATTTCTGGGTGGCTTGTATGTAGTTCACCAGGCCTAGTAAGGTCTGTAATGATGTGGAGGCTTTTATTTTGAAAATCTGTGTGTGTGTGTTCCTGTATGGTTGTGTGTGTGTTCCTGTATGGTTGTGTGTGTGTGTGTGTTCCTGTATGGTTGTGTGTGTGTGTGTGTGTTCCTGTATGTGTGTGTGTGTGTGTGTTCCTGTATGGTTGTGTGTGTGTGTGTGTGTGTGTGTTCCTGTATGTGTGTGTGTGTGTGTGTGTGTGTGTTCCTGTATGTGTGTGTGTGTGTGTGTGTGTGTGTGTGTGTGTGTGTGTTCCTGTATGGTTGTGTGTGTGTGTGTGTGTATGTTCCTGTATGGTTGTGTGTGTGTGTGTGTGTTCCTGTATGTGTGTGTGTGTGTGTGTGTGTTCCTGTATGTGTGTGTGTGTGTGTGTGTGTGTGTGTGTGTGTTCCTGTATGGTTGTGTGTGTGTGTGTGTGTGTGTGTGTTCCTGTATGGTTGTTTGTGTGTGTGTGTTCCTGTATGGTTGTGTGTGTGTGTGTCAGATAATAAACTTTGTATGAATGAACAACACATCAGTCAGTAAAGACAGAATGAAGCCATCAGATGTGTCAGATGATAAACTGCAGCTGTGTCTTTTTCTCTCCATCAGATTTCTGTCAACTTGAAGTCGACACAAACTCAGTGAACACAAACCTCAAACTGTCTGACAACAACAGGAAGGTGACACATGTGGAGGAGGAGCCATATCCTGATCATCCAGACAGATTTGATGAGTGGGAACAGCTGCTGTGTAGAAATGTTCTGACTGGTCGCTGTTACTGGGAGGTCGAGTGGAGAGAAGGGGTTAATATATCAGTGAGTTACAGAAGAATCAGAAGGAAAGGACACAGTGCTGACTGCATGTTTGGAAGAAACAATCAGTCCTGGAGTCTGTTCTGCACTGATCATGGTTACTATGTCTGTCACAATGACAGAGACACATCCATCTCCTCCTCCTCTGTCTCTGACAGAGCAGCAGTGTATGTGGACTGTCCTGCTGGCACTCTGTCCTTCTACAGAGTCTCCTCTGACACACTGATCCACCTCCACACCTTCAGCACCACATTCACTCAGCCTCTACATGCTGGGTTTGGGTTCTGGTTGGGTTCTGGTTCCTCAGTGAGTCTGTGCTGTGTGTAGAAGCAGAGTGTGTGGAAGTGACAGCAGCTTCAACTTTGTGCTTTAAATGTTGATGATGTTTCACTTTCATTTGAATCACTGACTGTGATTTCAGGTCAGAACATGTTTTTGTCTTAGAAGCAGTGAAATGAAGAATGTGAAGCTGAATTTATGATCATGAACTTTGACATGTCCTCACAAATGAAACCCTTACATTAAGAAATGCATGATTCCATGTTGTTATGGCTCTGATATTAAAATGTAGTATTATAATAGGAGTTAATGGACCTAAGTGGAAAACACCATTTAAAACTGCTGCAATACAAACACTAATAACTCCAACTCAATATTTTGGATAAACTTTGACATGACAGATATAAAATAATGCCTGAGCCTCCCAACTTGTAAAATAACGGAACTGCGATCACTCACCTGCTCCTGCCCGGGACGTTAAAAAGAAGCAAAGACACAAAGAAAATATAATACTTATGAGTGAATGACACATCTTTGAAAAAATATTTTATATATTTGAAAAAGTAAAACAACCTGCACTGAGAGGTGAAGTGGACATCAGCTGAAACTGCTTTAGTATTTTTCCCCTTTCTTGTATTTATGATAAAATCAGGAATTTACTGTGACGTATTGACAGGTTTATTTAAGGAGACGTCGTGACGTGCCGGCCGCTGCTCATTTGCATAAAACAGTTGGAGGCAGATATGAAGGATTTTACTGCTGCGTAAATATTGAAACTGGTTTTTGAACGTTGATCCAAAATGTTCTGATCCCCACAGTGTGTGTGTGTGAACACTGTACACTGAAAACACATCATGTTAATCAAAGGGAAACAAACACAGATATTAAAAGTGTGAAAGATTCAGATTAAAATGATTGATCCCCATAGAGAATATATCTCTAACAGATTCACACACATCACAGTGTAAACATGCAGCTTCACACACACTGAAGCTTCATCTCTGTTGTGTCTCTGTGCTTGAAGGAGTCACACAGACACACTGTGCTGTGTCACTGTGTCCTCATATCAAGTCAGCTTTATTGTCAACTCTGCTATATGTGCTGAACATACAGAGAATCGAAATTGCGTTACTCTTCACTCCGCAACATATAACATGTAACTAAAAACTAAAGATAAATATAAAGTGTAAGAAATGTACCTACAATGAGGCACACACAAAATACAAGGCACATAATGAAGGCACAATGCAGTCAGAGTGCAAAAGATGTATAGTGCAAGTCAGTGCAGTTGGCATAATATAAACAGGAATGGTTTAACTTATAACAGCTTATTGAGACTGGTATGAGAGTGCAAAAGATGCAATGGTGCAAGTCAGTGCAGTTGGCATAATGTAACAGTCCAGGAATAGATTAAGTTATAGCAGCTTATATGAGACTGGTGTGACATGACAGGGTAAAAAGTGACTGGTGCACAGAGTTCCTTTGGTAAAGTGGCTGGTACAAAGAGTTCCTATCTTGGGTGGTGGTAGGGGTGAGGGGATGGTGGTAGGGGTAGGGGGTGGGGGGGTGGTGTCAGGGAAGGGGGAGAAAGTGGGGCACAGCAGGGAGAGAGATCAGCTTCCTGACAGCCTGGTGGATGAAGCTGTCCCTCAGTCTGCTGGTCCTGGCCCGGAGGCTGTGCAGCCTCTTTCCTGATTGCAGCAGACTGAAGAAGCGGTGTGAAGGGTGGGTGGGGTCTCCTGTGATGCGGAGGGCCTTCCGGGTGAGACGGCTGTCGTAGAGGTCTTGGAGGGAGGGGAGAGGGACGCCGGTGATCCTCTCAGCTGCTCTCACTATGCGATGAAGCGTCTTCCTGCAGGTGGCAGTGCAGGCTCCATACCACACAGTGATGCAGCTGGACAGGATGCTGTCAACAGCCCCTCTGTAGAAGGTGCACAGGATGGAGGGAGGGGCTCTGGCTCTTTTGAGCTTGCGGAGGAAGTAGAGGCGCTGCTGTGCCTTCTTGGTCAGGGATGCAGTGTTGTTAGTCCAGGAGAGGTCCTCAGTGATGTGCACACTGTTCCTCTGTTGTGTTACTGTCGATACAAACTGCTTCACACATGTTAACAAAAAGAATAAAAACCAACATGAACTGATGTGAGTGTGAGACATGAAAACACATCAGTCTGTCCAATGGCGCCACCTGCTGACAGAAACCTGTGATCAGCTGCTGTCTGGTTAAAGTGAGGCAGAATCTCCATCAGTCAACAGATGAAGATCTACATCTATATGAACACAGAGGTCATCTGGATCCATCACATCTGAACTTTACTATAATAAATACAGACATGTCAGGATGACATCACTGAACAGTGCAGGTCTGTCAAGGTGTCAGTCACTGTCAGATGGATTTCTCTGCACCTTTCTGTCTCACTCGCTGCTCGCTCACATACAAACAACTTCCTGGGTTGTTGTGTTACATTTTAAGATAAGATAAGATAAGATAAGATAAGATAAGATAAGATAAGATAAGATAAGATAAGATAAGATAAGATAAGATAAAACTTTATTAATCCCGATGGAAATTCTTGTGCCAGAGGTATCAAGTTACATTAAATGCAGTTAAGTACAGAGTATAAAAGTATAAGTGTCACTATGATCCAATCAGAGTACAGTACGCAGTATGAGCACAATATATCATACTTAGATACAAATATAGACCAGTGGAGGGAATGACAGTGATGCCTGACATGATCATCCAGCTCTTCTCCCTACAGAAAGGGGAGGAGTTATACAGTCTGATGGCCACTGGCAGGAAGGACCTCCTGTGGCGTTCTGTGCTGCTCCTCGTAGTCTCAGTCTACCACTGAATGTGCTCCTGTAGGACAGCAGTGTGTCATGCCGTGTTGTTAAAAATACTGAGGAGTTTTTCCTCAGCATCCTCCTCTGTCCCTTCTTGTACGTTGCCTCTGCGTTTGTGGACCAGTCCAGTTTGCGGTCAATGTGGACACCCAGGTATTTGTAGCTGTCCACAATGTCCACGTTGGTACCTTTGATGCTGTCCGGGTCTGGGAGTGTCTGGTGCTTCCTGAAGTCCACCACCAGCTCTTTTGTCTTTGTGACATTCAGCTGCAGGTGGTTCTGTCCGCACCACTCCACAAAGCTGTCCACCACACTCATGTACTCCGCCTCCCGACCTCTGCTGGTACAGCCCACAATGGCCAGTCATCCGAGAACTTCTGCAGGTGGCAGGACTGTGAGCAGTGTCTGAAGTCCGATGTATAGAGTGTGAACAGAAATGGAGACAGTACTGTGCCCTGGGGGTCCTAACTTTAAGCCTGGTCCTGGCCTGAAGCTCTTTGCACCTCTGAGCACACAGACACAGACTGAGGAGCTGCTCTCCATTCAGGATGAAGGCTGCCTCACATGGACCAATCAGAGGGAGGAGCTGGAGCCGTGTGGCCTGGAGCTCAGCCTGACATGAAGGTAGAAGAATCAGTCTTCTTCCACATGTAGTCAGTCGTACTCATGCCCACTCAGACCCTCAGGGCCTCTGCTGAGCCTCTAAAACCACAACCCGGCTGCTACCCAAGAGCCTGGATCCATCAGAGAGGAGCGGACATGGCTGAAACCGGGTCCAGGACCCAGTGAAACAGGGAGAGGGTCCACTGTAGGTCCTGCAGCTCCAGGGTTTAACACACAGAGAGTCTCTTCTTCTGTGGTTCAGCAGCAGCTTGATTCTGAGGATGGTTCAGTGCAGCTTCATGGAAACATGTAGCTTGATTCTGAGGGTTTAGTGGATCAGAGATCAATAATCATCTCTGATCTGTCTGGAAAAGCTTCATGTTGATGGTTGGAGGAGGCTTCAGGCGCCTGTTGGTCTGTAGAGGAGCGAGCGTCCTCTGTTGAAATCTCTGTTGTTGTAAAGTCAAAGTTCAGCTGTGTTCTTGTAGATGTGCTGGAACTCTGCATCTGTGGACTGATGAACTTTCTGCCTCACTTCAAGCAGACAGCAGCTGATCACAGGTTCCTGTCAGCAAGTGGCGCCACAGAGTCGCTCCTGAAACACCTTCAATGGAGCCCAGCAGTCTGAATATGATGTCATCATCTTTCACAGGATCAGGTGTGTTTCCTGTGTCAGTGGACTTTGTGTTGTGGTTCTGTTTTCTTTGGTGTGTGTCACTGTTTGTATGAATTTATATCTTATGCAGCTGTTGTGTTTAGTTTCGATTTAACCCCTAACTAGTAACGCAGTGTTTGCTGTGTGATGGTTTCTTATCAGGTTTACATCACAGCCTGTGTATGTGAACACACCTCATAAGAAGTCCCTGAAAACACGTCACCTGACAACTTTAATAACAAAGTGAAGTAACTTCATGGTCAAACTACCATGTCAGCAACACAGAGGGTAAAGAAAGGGTTAATAGCTGCTGCTTCTCTCTGTGCTAGAGCCCTCTCTGCTTTCATCCTCGTACAGTCTCCCCTTCTTGGTTCCTTCAGCAGGTCCTCCACACTGGCCCTTTCATGGCAGACCGTGGCCCCTGACTGACTGGACCCTGCAGTCCCTGTCCTCTGCTCCATCGGCTCCTCCTTTGCCTCCAGCTGCACCTCAGTTTCTCCCTCCCTGTCTGCAGTAACCCCAAGGAGGAGGACTTTGGTTGTGATTTATTTCACATGTATCTAAGTATTCAAGCATAACACTGCAGGTGGTTTTTTGATCGATCTGATACATCTGCATGGTTCTGATGTGGCACAGTGGTCAGCTGACCATCTAAAGAACTCGGCTGGATATTACATGTATATATAAAGATAAAGATACATTGGTAAAGCAGACACTGGAGTCCTGTAATGCTGAAACCTCAACATGTTGTCCAACACCTTATGATGGGAGGGACCAGACTCTAACTCTTATTCTGCAGTCCATAACCCACTCCACAGTCAAGCCTCTGAGGAATGGCCTCATCCCCACAGAGGCACGAGCATTTATTGTGGGTTCAATATATTTTTCCTTTTGTTTAGTTCAGGGGTCTCAAAGTAGCGGCCCGCGATTTTGTGGCCCCCCACTTGACATCAAAGTTTAGTGTTAGTGCGGCCCGCACATTTTTCTCACACGCACTTATTTACTGAGGCTTGTCCTGTGCATTTTATTTTTATTATTAATTGCCCGTCAGTATTTCTCTGATATTTAGTTTGAATTTTTTTTGAGGAGTGGCAGCCTCCGTTCTGCTCGGTGTGTCGTTTCTGTCTCTGCATGCTCGCGCATTCCACACACATTCCAGTCCTGAAAATGAGCCAGCTCTCTCACACTGTCCCTCCCTGTATGTAAATGAGCATGGTCCTGAGCAGCTCGGTGTAAATCAGTACAGGAAGTGATCAAGTTCTAAATTAAGTCACATTCATGAACTTCACGGTTTATTTGTCGCCTCAAATGTTTTCAGAAACTCGTTTAACTGAATTATTTCAACGATATCAGAGAAAGTTTTTAACCGAGCCGCCATGTTTGTTCTGTTTGAAACTCCGCCCACAGAGAAACCACCAATCAGAGGAGACTTCTGCTTGTTGCGCAGCGGGTAGAAAGGGTGAAAACATCCCTCAGCCTGAAGGTAAGACTGAAGCAAAGTGTCAGCAGTGAGTGAAGGTGTTGGTCAGCAGCTCCATCAGTCTGTAACAGCATGTGTTTGATGGATTATTGGGGGCTGGCTGCAGGATCCATCAGCAGGTCTGACAGTCACTCTCAGTGTGTCCTCCTGTCTTTCTGTCTTTACTTTGTTCTTCACACAAACCTGTTGTTGGACTGCAAACAGCGTTTTTACTTATTTGATGCTGATTTCAGGATTTTCTTCACTTTGATCCACAAAGTCTGAAACAGACTGTAAAGGCTGCTGACATGTAGACTGTCAACTGTCTTTATGTTAAACTGTCTTTATGTTAAACTGTCTTTATGTTAAACTGTCTTTATGTTAAACTGTCTTTATGTTAAACTGTCTTTATGTTAAACTGTCTTTATGTTAAACTGTCTTTATGTTAAACTGTCTTTATGTTAAACTGTCTTTATGTTAAACTGTCTTTATCTTTAAACTTTATGTTGGACTGAGTGGGAAGCAGGGAGGAACTCCTGGTCTGAGCTGCATTCCACACTGACTGTGGTGAAGTATCAGTGGTTCAGTGTGCGGGCAGCAGATGGCAGCTGTCGTGACCTTCCCTGGTCACCCCGGATTGTCAGATTCCGTCTCCTGTATTCAGAACATTGAGTGAAAGAAAATACCCTGGGTTTTGTAGTTTCACCTTTTGCAAAAGGGAGAACACCTAGTGAACACAGGCCTTTCAGTCTGCTTCACTCCCGTCCATACGTGTTCTGCCCTTCCCCTGGACACAGGCTTGTTTTATTGAAAGTTGAGGTACATTTGCATAATAGATAAACAGTTCTTCAAGACCCTCGTTGGTATTCCCATATTGGGACATGTTGCCCCTTTATCTCCACCTACTAATTATCATAATTGGTCTAACATATTTATGACTATGAAACCCTTTGTCCCTTCTATGTTGGATGATTTATCTTAGTCCATGCCTCCTAGTGCTTCGGCCTTCACCGCATCAGAGAGTTCCTCCCTAACTCTCTGTAAGAGTTATAGATGTGTTTTTCTCTAAGTGTAAGCATATATAATCGAGTACATGTCAGTGCGTAAATTACCTTATATACTTCACACAGCTGACACTGTAACAACAGCTGGTGTTGATAGAATAACTTGACTGAGAGCTGATTCAGTTTGTAACAGAACATTTAGTGTGTGATGTTGTTTTATTGCTGCTGTATTTATTTGATCTATATCTGTATTGATCACAGTTTCATCAAGTGATGAGAGCAGGCTGACCCATGTTGTTAAAGAAGAGGGGGAGAGGGAGCTGCTGATAACTACAGTGATCCCAGAGTGTGTGAGTGAGTGTGTGTGTGAGTGTGTGTGTGTGTGAGATGCATCTGGTTTATGAAAATGATCAAGCAGGCATGAAGTGAAAACGTCAGAGATGTTTCAGTGAAGACTGTAGATCTGTTTGGAAAAGTGTGACTGATGGTTTTTAACTTTGACAGCTTCCCTCACATCTGTCTGACTGAACCTGATGACTCTTCACCTCTGTGTCCTCTCACAGAGAGAAGATGATCCTGCTGCTCCTCATCCTCACCTCCTCAGCAGCAGCACTTGAAGTGAAGGAGACACAGAGCTCCTATCAGGCAGAGGAGAACCACAACATCACACTGGAGTGGACGTTCACTGCTGACAGTCACACTTTACCTGAACACATTTCAGTCTACTGTGAACTTGTAACCACAGTAACAGCCTTGTGTCTGTATCATGTACATGAAGGCGTCCAACTCTCAGAGTCTGTGGATGAAGGTTTTTCAGGAAGAGTCCAGAGTGACACAGACGCCCTTAGAGAAGGACGAATCAGACTTCATCTGTCCAGACTCAGGACTGAAGACTCTGGTCTGTATGTGTGTGATGTGAGGACAGCTTCTGGTTCTGGTTCTTCCAGCTGTGAGCTCACAGTCTCTGGTGAGTAAGTTAAAGCTGCTGTCTGCTGAGAACTGTCTGATTTCTGTTCTTCTAACTGTAACATATAATATTCTGTACAGACAGACAGCATCAGGTTCAATTCAAACAGCCCACATGTTCATTTAAACATCAACAAGTCTCAACTCACATTTTTGTCCTTTACAGCAGCTGCTGCTCAGACACACACTGACAGACCAGCTCTGAGTCCAACTCTGAGTCCACCAGCAGACACAGGAGGACGGACAGGACTCATCATTGGACTGTCAGTAGGAGTTCTCCTGATGGTCTTTGTAGTTTTATTTTTTGTTTTTAGAGAGAACCTGAAGTCTTGTGTCTCAGAACAACAAGCCACAACATACAATACTGCTTCTGGTGAAATTAAGATACTAACTGAGTAATTAATATGAAATGACATCAACAGCACCTGAAGGGTTACACACTGAAGTTAAGCTTGTCCACTCAGGTACTGTGTTGTGGTGCTGTTGTCAGTCTCCTCTGCACATTTCACACACTACATGCTGATGAGGGACTTTGCAGTGGGTGGTTATTCACCTCTTGTGTCTCCTGTTATGATGCATCTCAATATTCAGACTGCTGCACTTTTATTTTCTTCCACTAATAAGTCTGTACTTTACTTTATTTTTGTTATTTAACCCCTGTCATACAACAGTATTTACACTGTAAGAAGTTCAGCACAGTAAGTGTTGACATGTAGTGTGTTATTCTTGTGCTGCAAGAGGAGATAACTGATGTCATTAACTTCAGGAACAAGACCACATCATGATCAGAGTCTGACCTCTCTGTGTGTTTCAGTCTCTTCATCCTCCTCCTCCTCATCCTTTAACTCTTTCAGGCTGTGAACCTGCTGTATCAGCATGCTGCTGTGGTCTTGTTCCTAAAAACTAAACTAAGATTTGCTCCATGTTGGAGCAGAAAATCCTTCATTCTTTTGCTGTTTTGTTTCTAAAACTCCTTTTTTATTTCACACTTTGTTCCTAAAAACCCTTTTTAATAAAGAAACTATGATGAACTGTTCAGTGTCTGTGTCCTCAAACATGCTCCAGAGCTTCTTCTGTTCTCATGAAGGTCTTTTTAGAACAACTCTCTGGCGCCACCTGCTGACAGGAAATGGACGAGCTGCTGTGTGGGTTTAGAGGAGAACATGATGAGAGCAGAAGGTCAGAGGTCACTGCAGCAGACTGCTGCTGTGTGACTGTAAAGAGCTGCCACAGTCTGCAGCTCCTCTCTGTGGGTCACACTCTGAACTGCTGGGGCCCGTTTCATGAGGCGGGTTCAGTTTGGGGACACAGTAAATGAGTTCCCAGTCTGAACAGGTTTGTATCTAGTAGGTCACACTAACAGACTGGCTCCCTCACACAGAAGTGTGAGAACAAGGTGTTTGTACAGAATGAGTTTAGCAGCTCAAACACATGTTGGTGGAACAAAGACATGACAGGAGGGGGTCCATGTTCTCCATGTTGTGTCAAGAGACACATGTGGACACATTCAGTCTGTGTGAAGGAGGGACACACACACTGATGGGAGACTTTGTAGATTATTTTTTTTTCTGTATTTCCGGCTGTGGTGAAGCAGGAAGAGGAAGAGCTTTCGGTCTGATGTGGGTTCAGTGTGCGGGCAGCAGATGGCAGCAGATGTCTCGCTCACCCTGTAACAAAAGCTGGTGTTGATAGAATAACTTGACTGAGAGTTGATTCAGTTTGTAACAGAACATTTAGTGTGAGAGAGGATGATCCTGCTGCTCCTCATCCTCACCTCCTCAGCAGCAGCACTTGAAGTGAAGGAGACACAGAGCTCCTATCAGGCAGAGGAGAACCACAACATCACACTGGAGTGGACGTTCCCCACAGACCCTCAGACTAAGACTGAGGACATTAATGTCTACTGTGAACTTGTAACCACAGTAAAAGACTCAGTCCTGTATCAGGTCAGCAGACACAGAGGGACGGACAATAATCTTTGATGAAAGGAAAGGACCTCTAACAGTTCTGATAGCAGCGGCTGTGTTTTATTTCTGTGAAAGAGTTCCACAGTGATCTGACCTGCAGACTTTCCTTCATCTTCATCTTCATCTTCTAAACTGCTAACGACTGAGGATCAATCAGAGCATTGGATGCTGCACATACAGTGAAGTTTGCTCCTCATGTGGGTTAAAGCAGGAACTATTGGTTTGTGACAAACCTTCCGTTGAGTAAATGATGTCATTACATGTGCCTACATGTACATCTCTCGTGGATTGAGAACTACCTGACAGGCCGACCACAGCTTGTGAGACTGCAGAGCTGTGTGTCTGACACCCTGACCAGCAACACTGGGGCCCCTCAAGGAACTGTGCTGTCTCCCTTTCTGTTCACCACCTACACAGCTGACTTCCAGTACCGCTCTGAGCTGTGTCACCTTCAGAAGTACTCGGATGATGCAGCCATAGTTGGTGTGGAGAACGGACGGGAGGATGAGTACAGGGGCCTTGTGGAGTGTGTTGTCAGGTGGTGTGGAGAGAATCACCTGCAGCTGAACGTGACCAAGACAAAGGAGATGGTGGTGGACTACAGCAGGGATAAGCCCCACCCTCCCCAGTCTGTATCAGTGGGAAAGATGTGGACATAGTCCCATCTTACAAGTTCCTGGGGGTCCAACTGGACCATAAACTGGAGTGGTCCACAAACACTGAGGCTGTGTACAAGAAGGCCATGAGCAGATTGTACATCCTGAGGAGACTCAGGTCCTTCAGTGTCTGCAGCAGGATGCTCCACATGTCCTACAGTCTGTCATGACGAGCACCATCTTCTTTGCTGTGGTGTGCTGGGGATCAGGCATCAAAGCAAAGGACGCCAACAGACTGGACAAACTGATCAAAGAGGCAGGGTCTGTTGTTGGCTTTAAGCTGGCCATCCTGGAGGAGGTGGCGAGGGACAGAGTGCTGGCTAAACTGCTGTCAATCATGGACAGTCCCTCCTTAAACTTAATGTGCTGCAGATATTCATCTGTTGACTGATGAAGATTCTGCCTCACTTTAACCAGACAGCAGCTGATCACAGGTTTCTGTCAGCAGGTGGCACCATTGGACAGACTGATGTGTTTTCATGTCTCACGCTCACATCAGTTCATGTTGGTTTTTATTCTTTTTGTTAACATGTGTGAAGCAGTTTGTATCGACAGTAACACAACAGAGGAACAATATGAGGACACAGTGACACAGCACAGATGAAGCTTCAGTGTGTGTGAAGCTGCATGTTTAAACGGTGATGTGTGTGAATGTGAAACATGATACATCAGACCAAAGAACAAACAGAAGTTAAAGTACAGTTCACTTACTCATGTGTATGCTGAACAGGACGAGTTTGGGCAGAACACCTACGTAATAGTGAGATTATCACCAGATTATCATGAAGGAGAAAATGCAGATTTATTCTGTGTTTGAGCAGCAGACTGCTGCTGTGTGACTGTAGAAGAGCTGCCACAGTCTGCAGCTCCTCTCTGTTCTTCACACACTGAACTGCTGCTTTGTTTCTATTGACCCACAGTTCTGTTCAGACTGGTGACAGTTTATTGTGTGTCACATGTTCACAGCCAGGATGCTGCTCTGTCTTCAGGCTCCTCCCTGACTGCACCTATGATCTGAGCTCATTGCTGGCAGCAGCAGATGTTTGGGGGTCTCTCATGGAGGTTCAGTGCTCTGATGATCCTGAAGAACTCTTCCACTGTGAGTCTGTGCCTGCTGCTGTTTGTGTGTCTTCCTACAGATTGTGTGTCTGCGTTTGTGTCGATGTTCACATGCTGATGGATTTGAAGTCTGTGTCTGTGTTGGTGCTTTATGTTTGTTTCTGTTTTTAAAGGTCTTTGAGGCGTGGGAGGAAGATGGAGACGGGCCCCAGCTAGAGTCAAACCATGAACCTTCTTCTTTCAGGCGGCAGTGCTAACCACTGTGCAGCCTTGTTATTGCATGTTGTGATTAAATATGATAATCATATTATCAACAGTAATTGATTCTGACATGAAGTGTACTAAATGTAAACACATCTATGAAACATGTGTTCATTTCTGATCAAAGTGCAGCGATTGATCCTCAGAGAGATGATCAGAGGAAGAGGAGGTCTGCACATCGCTCATATAAAACCTTCACAGGGTCTGAGAGCAACCAACAGATCATGTTGCTGTGAGACAGGTCTGTGTGGACCGGACTGTCCCATGTGATGGTGATGCTGTCGTCCTCCTCTGCCTGATAGACGGTCGGAGCTGCTCTGACAGCAGACGTCCCTGTGAAGGACAGAGACAGACAGTGAGTAGAGACACAGCTTCCTTTTGCTGCAGATTCAGTGTGTGACCCTGACAGACAGAGGTCAGGCTGAACAGCAGCAGGGTCTGGATCATCCTGTCCCCGTCTTTGTGTTGGGGGTCTGTCAGCTCTCCTCAGGATCCAGAAGCTGCTCTCCAAGTCCTTGAAAGTGAACAAAGCCTTCAGGATGCTGGTTTTCTGCTGGGCAGCTTTCTGGGTTCATGACAGTTAGACAGAGACCCGAAGAGGAGCAGCATCTTCATCAGATCAGCCACAGCCAACACAAACTCTTCATACTGCACAACCTCAGTGAGTGAGTGCACTTTCTAAGCTCAGTGTTGTTTTTGTTTCATTGTCTTTTTTCTAATTCACTCTGATGTAAAATGTGTCAACGCTGTTCAGTTCTAGCTGTAGTGATCAATCATGACCAGCAGGGGGAGCTGCTCACATCAAAACAAAGACAGTTACAGTTTTTTTCTGATGGCTTGATGATAAACAGTTAACACAAACCATCATATTACTAAGCACACAATGTGCCAACTACACACTGATGGTATTAACTGAAAACACATCTGGCTTTTGCTTTCTCTGTGCACCAGGTCTGTCCATTTGAGGTCAAACCTTTGTCATAAATAGTTCTATAAACACAGGGATTCAAATTTCAAGTATGAATGTTTATTCACACACATCAAAACAAACACAAGAAAACATACAATTTCACTGAAAGAGAGAGAAAATCAGTCTCATTGTCTCTCTGGGTCCAGACACAGAATTTCATCAACGTCTCATGCAATGTCTTCTAGTCCAAGGCACCAGGGAACATGTCTCCTGGAGTGCCGTATCCAGGCCTGACATGATGCCTGGTCCATATCCTCGCATGCCTCCTTCCAGATGCTGGATGTCTAGTAATTCTGTGGAGTAACAGTTTCAGTTTTACATGTACAGTATTGTTGTTTTTCTCATTAGAGTATGGTACACCTACAAAACTTAGAGTGAGGGAACTGTACTAACCCATTCTCATCAATATGTCCTTATGATGCTTGCTACAGGGTCATTCCATGGTTGATCACATGATCCACTACTGTAGCTCTGATGACATCAGTAATTCTATTTCTTCTTCCTCGTTCCTCTTCACCTCCTCGTCTTTGTCCTACATATTTGTGGTTTGATTTGTTGACAGTGCTGCAGCTTTGTGTGACTGTATCTGTGCAGAGTGTGTCAGTCAGTGATGTCACTGGGCTGTAAAGACACACAAAGCTCTGTCCTGCATTGAAACTGGCACACAGACACACACACACACTAGCAGCAGCTGGTCCTGTCTTCCAGCCTGGGATGCTCTGACTGTCAGCAGTGCTCTGAAGGACTCTCACTCTCTCAGTGTGTTTAAGGAGCTTTTCCTTCTCCAGAGGTTGCTTCAGGTTGTAGAGCTGCTCTGTTTGTGCTCTGGTTGTTGGCTGTGATGTGTGTTATTGTGAATGTGAGCAGAAACAGTGATGGAGTCACATTGAACAGTGATGTCAGACACACACAGCCACACACCTTCATCCACAGCATGAGCAGCAATGCTGTGGAACTGGTCTGGTTGGACAGAGTCCCTCTAAAAGGAACAGCTGAGTTGTTCTGTGTAGACGGTGATTCTGTCCTGCTGCAGGTTGTGTGTCTGTGATCAGAGTTCAGCTGCACAGAGACACAAGGTAAGAGCCAGTGTGTTGTTGTTGTGTTAGTGTGTGTGTGACTGTGTAGAAGTGTAAAAACAAGGTGTGTGTACAGAATGAGTTTAGCAGCTCAAACACATGTTGATGGATTTGACCTTTAGTGTTTGTGAGTCTGAACTGTTTCTGTCTCCTTGAAGAGGATCTGACCAGTCACAGCTTCATGCTGCTGTTATGTTGAAGCTGCTTCTTCTGCTCTCTGCTTCTCTCACAGACGTACAAACAAAATGGCTGCAGAGTTCCTGGAGTCATACAACAATAGTTTCACTTCCAGCAGCTGTGTGTGTGTGTGTTTGTTGTGTAACAGTGAAACAAAGTAAATCCAGTGAATGTTTCAGGCTTGATGTGAGCTGCTGTCTGAACATGAACATTTATGATGTTTACATTTATAAAATAGTTGTTATATTATATACTTGTGTTTAGCGCCACCTGCTGACAGAGGTGTGTGTGTGTGCAGCAGTGCAGACTGTAAAAGCTGACACAGAGTGTGACTGTGAGTTTCAGTCAGACTGTAGATTGATGTTGTTGTAGCCGTACTGACTGAACCTGATGACTCTTCACCTCTGTGTCCTCTCACAGAGAGAAGATGATCCTGCTGCTCCTCATCCTCACCTCCTCAGCAGCAGCACTTGAAGTGAAGGAGACACAGAGCTCCTATCAGGCAGAGGAGAACCACCACATCACACTGGAGTGGACGTTCCCCACAGACACTCAGACTAAGACTGAGGGGATTTATGTCCTCTGTGATCATATAACCAGACAGAAAGAATCAGTCCTGTATCTGGTCCATGCTGGTGTTGAGCTCTCAGATTCTGTGGATGAAGGTTTTTCAGGAAGAGTCCAGAGTGACACAGACGCCCTCAGAGAAGGACGAATCAGACTTCATCTGTCCAGACTCAGGACTGAAGACTCTGGTCTGTATGTGTGTGATGTGAGGACAGCTTCTGGTTCTGGTTCTTCCAGCTGTGAGCTCACAGTCTCTGGTGAGTAAGTTAAAGCTGCTGTCTGCTGAGAACTGTCTGATTTCTGTTCTTCTAACTGTAACATATAATATTCTGTACAGACAGACAGCATCAGGTTCAATTCAAACAGTCCACATGTTCATTTAAACATCAACAAGTCTCAACTCACATTTTTGTCCTTTACAGCAGCTGCTGCTCAGACACACACTGACAGACCAGCTCTGAGTCCACCAGCAGACCCAGGAGGATGGACAGGGGTCTCTAATGGACTGATTGGAGTTGTACTGGTTCTTAGTCTTATCTTGTTATATGTGACAGTTGTTGTCAATGTGGTTAAGATTTATGAGCGCATTAAAAACAGGAAGAGACCAAATCTGATGATGTCACAGAAAAAACCCTGCAGCATTAATGAGACTCTTCCAGATCACAGGGAATCATTAGACCCTCCTGTAAAGAGTCCTACAGTCAGCCTGCAGGCAGACTCTGCTCCTTCATCTTCATCATCGAGTGGTGTGCAGCCCTGTGTGTCTCATGTTGTGTGATTTATTTGTGTACTTTCAGAGAACATGGAGTCTGTCAGGATGTGTTTGTGTGTTTCTTCATGACTGGCTCCATGTTGTTGTCTTTGTGTTAAACTTCATTACTTGTATCCTCTCAGTGGTCCTCTGTGTTTCTGCTGTATTCACGTTGCACTTGTGTGTTTTCTCTGCATGGCTGTGACACACTGACAACACAACAGACACACTCGGCATGCAGCGCTCCGTCCTGCTCGGCTCTCTGCTCCAGCATGTTGCAGCTTGTTGTACTTGTTCCTGTCAGACAGCTGTACGTGCAGGTACAGTTATGTTGCCTCAGGTGCAAACATCCAGGACTTCATAACTGAACAGACATGGCTGCCAGATTCATGTGGGCAGTATTCACAGCAGCTTTCAGCCAATCAGATGAACCGGGCCGGGCATGTGCTGCTGATTCTGTCATGGTTTCAGCCAGGTTATTATTATTTTATTTTGTAGTTCATTTTCTGTTTGTATTAGTTCTAGTTTTACTAGTCACTTACACATCTTTTGCACTCTCACTGCATTGTGCCTTCATTTTGTGCCTTGTATTTTGTGTGTGCCTCATTGTAGGTACATTTTTTTACATTTATCTTTAGCTTTTAGTTATATGTTATATGTTGCGGAGTGAAGAGTAACGCAATTTGGATTCTCTGTATGTCCAGCACATATAGCAGATTTGACAATAAAGCTGACTTTGACTTAATAAATATAGGTTTATTACTGCTTTAGTATATAAATAAACACATGAACTAACACTAACAAACTAACCCCAGTGAACCAGGTGGAGCTGTGCAGTGTGCAGCAGCATGATCACAGAGGTCCTGTTTGAACGGGCAGTGAGGATGAGCTCTCTGAGTTGGGGCTCTGGGCTCTTGCCGCGGGACTTGTTCTTCTCCACATCGTATCCTCCGGCAGCCAGAGCCTTCTGGAGGGCGGCTGCAGACACGCCGCTCCGCTCCTTGGAACAGCTTTCACGATGAGCTCGCTGACGCTGGGGCCGGACTTCAGACTATCAGAGCTCCATCAGAAGCTGTTTTCCAGCTGAGCCGCATGTTGCTTCAGAGACTCAGAGGACAAACCGACATCTGCTGACGTCACTTTGTCCCAGAGTCCGGCTGTTGCAGCAGCATCAGACCCTGATGATGGTGCAGACAGACTTCTATCAGAGCTGCTCGCTGCTTCTCTCGCTGAGCAGGTTGAATAAAGTCCATCACTGTTCTGTTTGTGTCACAGCTGTTGTCATGTAAACAGACACAGACAGAGCAACAACAGGGAGGCTGCTGTACATGGAGCAGCAGACCGTTAATGAGCAGATCACTGCTGAATAACAGAAGCTCTAGTTCAGCTCCACACTTCAGAGCTGCAGCCTCAGCACTCTGTTGTTTCATCATGTGACTGTTTACAGTCATGATAACCTGCGGCCGCTTTCTGACGTCATGTGATCGTTGTTCCTTCCTGCAGCGTCACACCACAGGGGACTCAACAAAGTGTGCACAGTGACAGAGAGCTGTGCGTAATGACGCACATGAGCCAACAGCGGTAACTTTACCGACATAAAAAGTGAGTGATCTGTGGGCAAAGGGCTCTGTGCACCTTCACTTCATAGAAACGAGGCTCACGCAGTCTTTGTATGTTCTGATATGAATGTACTGAAACATGGAGGAAGTGTGAAGCCTGGACCCACTGATCTGAACATCTTACTGAAGAGTTTCAGAGGGTGAAACAACAACTTGGCCCCCTGCTGTCATCCAAACACATCCAGACAGATGACCTGAGAGGTCTGTTGTCCCGGTCAGGGAATGTTTTTATTAGGACTGAAGTTCGTCACTCAGCTGGTTAGAGCGTGGCGCTAAGAACTCCAAGGTCGCCGGTTCGATCCCCGTACAGGCCGATCTCTTTCACTGTTGGTTGTTGAACATGCCCGTTTCAATGACTGTTTGCTGGTTGATACACAACAGCGACAGATTTTAACACATTGTTATTATTTTGTCGCAGTTCTTAAAGTTAAAGCTGATAAACTTGAACCAGATGTGATTTTAAAGGCGTGGCTTAAAATGTTTTCATGTTTTAAATCACGTGTCCTGGTTTAAAGGCGTGGCTTCTGTGGACTTACTTTCGTTTTTGAGCTCCTGTCAGACAGACTGCAGCAGAACCAGCAGCTCCACACATGAAGGTGGAAACTTCTGGAAGTCAGGACTGATTCAGCAGGTGAGTCTGTCGATATCTGATCAATCATCAGTGTGATCACCTCATTGATCTTTACTGCCTGTAACTGATGGATCTTTATTGTAGTAAGTCCCTGAAACGCGGAACAAACAACAAGCGTCTCTGTTGATCGTTCTCTCTGTAAAGTTCAGCAGCTTCATTTGCTCTGAAACTCAGATCGACTCGTTCAAAGCTTCAAGCGGAGAAAAGGTCGCTTTATTCTGACTTTATCAGATCAGTCTGTTTCCGGTTTAACACGCCTGTGCTGCGCAACAGCCGCGCGCCACGTTACGTAAGTTTGGTTGGTTTACTGTTCATGGTGCGTTCAGGTGCATCTGGTTTAATTGAGTTCAGATGATTCTTATTACTAAAACTAAAACATTTAAATGCATCAATTTGTCATGTTTTATTTTTCATGAATCCATATTGATGATTGAAACTCATCAGAAGAAACATTTTCTCTTCAAGGGTTCATAAATATGTGAATCTAATATTTGCCATGAGGAGAAGTGTGTCAGTCCTCAGAGCTCAGACAGTAGCTGCTCATGTGTTTGTCCTTTCTATAGAAAACAGTCCACAGACTGTTACAGAGGAAGGTCTCAGTGTTTCACTCAGTCTGTTCACACTGTGACAGAAACACACATGAACACATGTTCATTTATTCACATGTTCACACATGGAGAGAAGTGACAGAACTCTGAAGCAAACACTGAATGTGTGTGTGCACTGTTCCACTTACAGCATGTGACCTCAATAATAACAGCATCAGAGATGTTGGTGTGTTTACAGACTCACCAAAATAAAAGCCTGAGAGCAAAACCTGGTCTGAGGCTCTGATACTAAGCTAACAGCATGATTAGCCTGTTAGCATCTACATGAAGCATGAATAACAACATGCTGACTGTGTGTTTCTGTGTCATGTTGCTGTGTTTGTGTGAAGGTGTGAGCTCTGCTATGAGTCAGTGTGAGGACAGAGAGGAGGTTGTGTTTTTATTTTTGAAATGATTTATTTATAATTGTGTTCTCATCTTCAGTGTTGTTTTGTGTGTTTGTGTTCACTGAGCTGCTGATGATCACAGTTTTGTATCAAGTTCCCTGTGTTATGGTTTAGATGTTTAGTTATGGTTTATTACAGACTGCAGCATGAAGGTGGAAACTTCTGGAAGTCAGGACTGATTCAGCAGGTGAGTCTGTCGATATCTGATCAATCATCAGTGTGATCGCCTCATTGATCTTTACTGCCTGTAACTGATGATTTTTTTATTGAACGTCAGTTCTCTATAGAACTGTTCCCTTGAATGTTTTCCCACTGCAAGCTAATCTGACATGGTGTCACTTCATCTCATACATACTGCTGCTGCTGATGTCCTCTGACTTTTCCAGGAAGCTGTGATGACGTCAAAGGACCTTCTGAACATTCTGGACGATCTGACAGATGAAGAGTTCAAAAGGTTCAACTGGTTTCTGCAGCAGCCCGGCTGCCTAGAGGGCCACGCACCCATCAAAACATGCCACCTGCAAAAGGAACACAGGCTGGAAACAGTGACTGTGATGGAGCAGACATATGGAATTCCTAATGCAGTGCAGGTCACCTGGAACATTTTAGGGGAGATCCCCAGGAAGGACCTGCAGCAGACATTGGATGACATCAGGAACACTAACCCTGGACCTTCAACTCAGACTTTGTCTTCTCCTCATGCTGAAGGTGAGAAGCTGCATTCTCTGTTACGTTCTCTGTACGACAGCATATTAGGGCCATTTTAAGAAAAAGAAATACTGACCTGGAAAGGGGGGGGGCGCTAATCTTCTGAGATTAAAGTAGCAAATTTGTGAGGAAAAAACTCAGAAATTTATATCCGTTTTTCTTGGTCACGGAATCGTGTTGCGTTTCCAAGACGTCATCTTCATTGCATGCGTGCATATGGTTTATGTGTACATGTAAACTGTTTCAGGGCTTTAGTTCAGTTCCGGGTGTTATGAGAGTGGTATATGCCTTCTTAAGAGGATGGCAGTGAGTAGCCTACGTGTGTGTAGTGGGTGTATACTTTCTTCTGCGTTGTGTAATCAAAAACCAACTTCTTTCTTGGCTCGACAGGCCGTTTATTAGGGTCAGGCTGGACACAGAAATCTTGTATCCAGAGTTCTAACAAGCTCCACAGTGACACACTGAAAAATAAACCCAAAATTAGCATATAGCGCTGTACTACGAGACAGCACTGCTACTGCATTTAAGCTAGCAGCTAGCAGCTTGTCAAACGGACTGCTTAATTTACAACGCTTAGCAACCAACATTAAAAGGAAACTTATGGTTATTATTCCAACAACATATAACAATAGGAATGTGGACTTATGACAGCAAAACAACAAAGTAAATTGCTAATTTCTGCAGAGCTTATTAGACTCGGACTTACCACGCGAACAGCACATGTAAGACTGGTGACAAGGGTGGAGTATCCCTTGCCAACTCTGCAAGGGCCCTCTAGAGGGCGCCAAAACCCCACTGTCCCATGGAAAAACCATACAATCAACATAATACAGGGAAAATAATGGGATCAAAAGTAAATGAAGAAGTTATTACCTCCTTACATGTGTGTACCTGTGGCGGTGTGTGTATGTGAGTGTGCAGGATACAGGAGAGTGTATGTGTGTAGGAGTGGGAGAGAAGATGAGAGTTCTTAGCTTGAGAGAGGGGTGAGTTATTAACAAGAAGTATATGTACACCGTAAAGAATAAGAGAATAAAGCTGCCGCCCTGCAAGGACAGGAAAGTGCTCTGGTCTCCCTTTACTCCAGCTGTGTGTGACGGTGGGGCTTAACCACGAGCAACGTAGCTCGTCCTCTGTGCTTCCTGACTACGGTTGGGAGGTTGAAGCAGGAAAGGTTATCAACGGTGTTATCTTTCTCACAGCATTGCCACAGTAAAACTTGATGAGCTTTTCCACGGCGACCATGACAGCAAGCAACGTCTATCCAGATTTGCGACTTTATAGCCTAATGTCAGAGAATATCTGAGGTTTTCCCATACATTTGTGAGTTTTTTCTAGCAAATTTGCTACTTTTATCTTAGAATATTAGCCCCCCCCGCCTCTTCCGGGTCAGTATTTCTTTTTCTTACAATGGCCCTAATACAACGTCGTACTATCTCTACGTGGACAGAAAACTTCCTGTCCCACATGGGCTATTTTTTCATACAGTAGATTTTTGTCCTATAACTATCAGTGACATAACAAACCATCCTCCATTTTGATTGGACACATCAAACGAGCAGCAGTACAACCTCCATCCATCCATCCATCTTCTACCACTTATCCGGGGCCGGGTCGCAGGGGCAGCAGTCTAAGCAGGGACACCCAGACTTCCCTCTCACCAGACACTTCCTCCAGCTCTTCTGAGGGAATCCCGAGGCGTTCCCAGGCCAGCCGAGAGACATAGTCTCTCCACCGCATCCTGGGTCTTCCCCGGGGCCTCCTCCCAGTGGGACATGCCCGGAACTCCTCCCCAGGGAGGCGTCCAGGAGGCATCCGAACCAGATGCCCGAGCCACCTCAGCTGGCTCCTCTCGATGTGGAGCAGCAGCGGCTCTACTCCGAGCTCCTCTCGGGTGACTGAGCTTCTCACCCTATCTCTAAGGGAGCGCCCAGCCACCCTTCGAAGGAAACTCATTTCAGCCGCCTGCATTCGCGATCTCATTCTTTCGGTCACTACCCAAAGCTCATGGCCATAGGTGAGGGTAGGAACGTAGATTGACCGGTAAATCGAGAGCTTCGCCTTCCGGCTCAGCTCCTTCTTCACCACAACAGACCGGTACAGCGACCGCATTACTGCGGAAGCTGCACCGATCCGTCTGTCAATCTCCCGCTCCATTTTTCCCTCACTCGTGAACGAGACCCCGAGATAGACAAACTCCTCCACTTGGGGCAGGAGCTCTCCTCCCACCCAGAGAGGACAAACTACCTTTTTCCGGTCGAGAACCATGGCCTCAGACTTGGAGGTGCTGATTCTCATTCCAGCCGCTTCACACTCGGCTGCAAACCGTCCCAGTGCACACTGGAGGTCCCGGCTCGATGAAGTCAACAGGACAACATCATCCGCAAAAAGCAGAGATGAAATCCTATGGTTCCCGAACCAGATCCTCTCCGGTCCCTCGCTGCGCCTAGAAATTCTGTCCATAAAAATTATGAACAGAACCGGTGACAAAGGGCAGCCCTGCCGGAGTCCAACATGCACTGGGAACAGGTCTGACTTACTGCCGGCAATGCGAACCAAACTCCTGCTCCGGTCATACAGGGACCTAACAGCCCTCAGCTGAGGGCCACGGACCCCATGCTCCCAGAGCACCTCCCACAAGATGCCGCGAGGGACACGGTTGAACGCCTTCTCCAAGTCCACAAAACACATGTGGACTGGTTGGGCGAACTCCCATGAACCCTCCAGCACCCTGCGGACAACCTGCACAGAGATAAAGTTTTGCTGGTTTTCACCTCAGGTTTGTTTTTATAATTCCAAACATGTGTTCCAAACTTTCAGGTCTGTGTTGCTGATTCCATGCTTGCACTGCAGGGGGCACTAAGCTGTAATGAAAGGAAGAGTGAGACTGAGGAACCTGATTCACACTGATAAGATGTTCTGATTGTAGCTTTTACTGTTTCTCATGAGAACACAGCTCTGGCTCAGATGGGTGTGGAACAGTGGCACTTTTGTGTCGGCCATGTTGTTTCACCTGCAGCAGAGACGTGTTTTGGACAATGATGGATCTGTATTGCTTTGTAGGAACAGACTGGGCTGCCTCTAAAAGTTAATGCTCAATGTCTGTATGTGTACACACACTAACCTACTCACTGTCTTTGACAGATGGGATGGTTCCAGTACCGGAGCCACGCCACATCACATATTACCAACAGAAACTCCAATCCCACTTCCAGGACAGGTTTCTGTGTGCACAAGAAGGCTGGGCAGAAGATGAAGAGTGTCTGGTTGATATCTACACAGAGCTATACATCACAGCTGGCCGTGACATACACATCAACACACAGCATGAGGTCCAACAGATCCAGAAAGCCTGGAGGCCCAGAGACACTGAGACATCTGTCAAACCCAGAGACATGTTCCAACATCCTTCTGGAAAAAAAAGACCTGTAAAAACAGTGCTTACCAACGGAGTCGCAGGAATTGGAAAGACCTTCCTGGTGCAAAAGTTTATTCTAGACTGGGCTGAGGGAACAGCCAATCAAGATGTGCATCTCATTTTCCCCTTCTCCTTCCGTCAGCTGAATCCACTGATGGGAAAACAGTTCAGTTTGGCAAACCTCATTTATGAATGTATCCCAGAGGCTAAGGGCATCAAAGAGGAGGCCCTTCATTACATCTTTACTGCTCTGCAGTCATCAGGAAACCGCAACTACGACAGGAGTGAGTTCAAGCTTCTCTTTGTGTTTGACGGACTGGATGAGAGCCGCCTTCATCTGGACCTTCATGTTGACGATTGTCACTCTGTTGATGTAACTAAGTCCACCACCACTGATATCTTGGTGAAAAACCTCATCAATGGAAAACTGCTGAGCTCCGCTCGCATATGGATAACCACACGGCCAGCAGCAGCCAAACAGATCAAGTGTGTGGACGTGGTGACAGAGGTCAGAGGGTTCACTGACCCACAAAAGGAGGAGTACTTCAGGATGAGGTTCAGAGAGGAGGAGCAGGCCAGCAGGATCATCTCCCACATCAAGACATCACGAAGCCTCCACATTATGTGCCACATCCCAGTCTTCTGCTGGATCACTGCTACAGTTCTGGAGGACATGTTGGAAACCAGAGAGGGAGGAGAGCTGCCCAAGACCCTGACTGAGATGTACGCAGAGTTTCTGATGTTTCAGGTAAATCAGACCAAAGAGAAATATGGACCAGAGTCCAGTCAGTGCATTTTTTCACTAGGAAAACTGGCTCTTCAGCAGCTGGAAAAGGGCAACATAATCTTCTATAAGAAGGATCTGAAAGAGTGTGGCATCGATTTCAGTAAAGCCTCAGTGTACTCAGGAGTGTTCACAGAGATCTTCAAGGAAGAGCGAAGAAGGAAACAGAAAGACACGACATTCTGCTTTGTTCACCTGAGCATTCAGGAGTTTCTGGCTGCTTTCCACCTCATACACTGTTTCGTCAAAGGGGACACTGAGGAGCTGCTAGACTTCCTGAGGGGTGACGACGGCGATAACAACAGCGATAACAACAGCGATGACGACAGCGACAACGGCGGTGACGAAGACGGCGACGAGTTATCTCTGGATGACATCCTGGACAGAGTCATGGAGAAATCTCTGCACAGTGAAACTGGCCACCTGGACCTGATGGTTCGCTTCCTTCATGGCCTCTCTCTGCAGTCAAACCAGAGACTCTTAGAAGACCTGCTGGGTGAGACAGAAAACTATTCAGAGGCCATCCAGAGAGCCATCGACAACCTGAAACAGAAAAGCACTGATACAGTGTCTCCTGACAGAATCATCAACATCTTCCACTGTCTGATGGAGATGAATGACCTCTCAGTCCATCAGGAGATCCAAGAGTTCCTGCAGTCAGAGAATAGGTCAGAGAAGGAACTCTCTGAGATCCACTGCTCAGCTCTGGCCTACATGCTGCAGATGTCAGAGGAGGTTCTTGATGAGCTAGACCTGATGAAGTACAACACAACAACAGAAGGACGATTGAGACTGCTTCCAGCTGTGAGGAACTGCAGAAAGTTCAGGTGAGTCCAGATGTGACCAATCAGTGTAGATTATTGGTTTAGTTCTTAGACACATTCACACTGTATGTTTCTCTCTAACAGAGCTCCTTGTGTTCATTGACACATCACATCAGCTGTGTTTTTGTCTCAGATGTTCTTCTACTGTAAAAAAAACATTGTTTTTTATGTTTCTGTTTGAAGCTGTTAAATGAATGGACAATAAATGTGTCTTTATTTGTAGTTAAAACAGCTGTATGTGGCCAAAGTGCTGCACAAACAACATAAATACAAAGACTGCAAAAACTGCAGCACAACATCATGGTATGCAAACATGCAGACACATACACAAACAGTTCAATCAGGATGTCACACAACACAGAATAACTCTTGAAAGTCTCTGAATGAAAGAGAAGAATTTATCTTTGTCAGCAATATCAGCTGAAAGAACCTACAACAGAGAAATAAAGTGAAATACACTGTCAAAATGAGGTGATGAGAATGATCAGAGTTTTTGTTACATGTCAAACAGTCAGATCAAATGAGATCACTGCTACTACTTAAAGTGTCCCTTTCATAATGTTCTGATATTTCTGTCATCACAGACTTTCTGACTGTAACCTCTCAGAGACTCACTGGGAAGTTGTGGCCTCAGCTCTGAAGTCCGACCCCTCCCATCTGACAGAGCTCGATATGAACGGGAACAAACTGCAGGATTCAGGACTGAAGCAGCTATGTGCTGGACTGGACAGTCCTCACTGCATACTGCAGGTTCTTAGGTCAGTTAATGTTATTATTAGGCTGAGGTCCAGTTTTTAAATCATCTGTCAGGACTGACACACAGAAAAGGACCACAGACATGTGTATCTTCAGTCACTGTTGCTTTGATGACAAATCAGATCTAATCATATGTTCAAATGTTGCTCAGTAATTCAATGAATAATTATTTTCTTCCATCCCAGTAACAGTAATCTGTATGTTTTAATGTTATTCCATATTATTAAATTATCAGTGGTATCAATGGCTCTATCAATGTCTTGTATTGTCTTATTAGGTTGTGTGGCTGTGGTTTGTCAGAGACCAGCTGTCTACCTCTGGGCTCAGCTCTGAAGGCTAACCCCTCCCAGCTGAGATATCTGGACCTCAGTGAGAACAATCTGCAGGATGTGGAGCACCTAGGTGGTTTTCTGGAGAGGTGTAGCCTGCAGACTCTGAGGTCAGTCTCAATATTTTTATCTACACTGCTCTACCTTTTACAATTAATATCAAAATCAGTAGTGTTAAATGTGCACATTTCATTTCATTCAGACTGAGCAGCTGTAACCTCTCAGAGAGAAGCTGTGAAGCTCTGTCCTCAGTCCTCAGCTCCCAGTCCTCTAGTCTGAGAGAGCTGGATCTGAATAACAATGACCTGCAGGATTCAGGAGTGAAGCAGCTGTCTCGTAGACTGGAGACTCCAGACTGCAGACTGAAGACTCTCAGGTCAGGATACAGCTTTTTGATCATCAGTTAAATTCTGCTTCATGTTCATGTTGAAGATCTGTTGGATTTCCCTTCTTTCTTCTTGAGTTCATGACCTGTTTTGTACCTCCAGTCTGTCAGGCTGTCTGATCACACAGGAGGGCTGTGCTTCTCTGGCCTCGGCTCTGACCTCCAACCCCTCCTATCTGAGAGAGCTGGACCTGAGCTACAATCATCCAGGAGACTCAGGAGTGAAGCTGCTGTCTGCTTTGCTCAACAGTCCAGATTGTAGTCTGGACACTCTCAGGTACACAGAGACCACAGAGCATGAGTCCTCCTCAGTCTGTCAGTTTAGCTCATATATCCACAGCTGTTGATGGATGGATTGAAACTGCAGAGAAGAAATAATCACTGATCCCTGATGTTCATCTTCCTCCATCATTAAGTGTCCATCATGTTAACTTCACTTTTCTTTATACACGTTCTTCATATCAAAATACATACAGACTGATTTTCAGTCACACTTAGTGCAGATCAAATACTAAATGATGCCCTACTTATTAATGTCCTCAGCTGTAAGAACCACTGAATTATTTCCACAAACAAATGTTTCTGAAACAATCCATATGTGAAGCTTCAGAGGAGACAACAACACAATGGTAGAAGGAGGAGTTACTTCAGTCAGAGACAGAGAGCAGGGAGACACTACAATATTATCACTGTAAAAACTACACACAGACATGAGTGAATGTATTTATTTGAAGTGTGTCAGGAAGTCTTCCATCCATGACACATGTGAACCAGGCCTGTGTTTGCATATAGAGTGAAAGCAACAAACAGTCAGAGACAGTGTGGCTTGTTTGCTGCTTTGGATAAATGCACAATGCTGAGATCAAACCTACACTGTTGCTGCATGAAGAGGATTTTACAGTAAAGCACTGACAGAGAGCAATATTTCACAGAATGGAGGACATGAATAAACACAGAGCAGATCAGGAGAGACTCTTCTGGAGTCGACACAGATGAGTTTCAGTCTGTTTGTGTGTCTCTGACAAACTGAGGAACTCTGCTTCATGTTGATCAGCAGTTTGGACTCATGTTGGTTAGAAAATCATTCTGACTGTGTTTCTTCCTGCAGGGTGGAGCATGGTGGAGAGCAGTGGTTAAAACCTGGGCTGAGGAAGTGTAAGTTTGACTCGGTCTTTCCTCATGTTATTGTGCATGAGTCAGTGTTCTATCAGTCCATCAGAGCTGTTGTAGCGCAGCCTCGGCGGTTGGATTTCTTTGGTGTTTACTGGAGTTTATTACTCCCCAGCAGGAGTTTTAGGTTCCAGCTTTGTCATTGGTTTTCCCTTTTTCTCTTGTTAGGGAGCTTTAGTGTGTTGTAGTGTCTCTGTGTTTGTTTGGGGCACTGCTCAGCTCTGAGTTCATGAACTGCAGCCTAACACTGAAACCAGCCTGTGTAGCTGCCGATCTGAGAGTGGGGACGAGTGGGGAGGTGCAGACATGCTGTGTGTGGGTTTCCCCTCAGCCTGGGACATAACAGAGACAACCAAAGCAGACAAAAGACAAAATCCAATGAGAGACCAAAAAGGGTTGAAAAGGTCCAAACACAGGAATAAACAGCTCCACAGTCCAAAAGCAGGCAGGACTCAGACACAAAGAATCTCATCCAAAGGGTCAGACTGGACTGATGGACTGAAGAGTGAAGACACTGAGACACTGAGCTGTGAGCAGCATTATTAGGGTTAGGGTTAGGGCGATAAACGCCAATGTTTAAGAAAACGAGTTACCACCAAAATAAGTTTCACACGGGGTCTCTGTTTAAAGTTTTTAATCAATTAGTAACAAAACACGTTATCCGCCATGTTTCCCTGCACCGCTTCTTCCCTTTTTTCCCAATCTGCTACAAACTCCCTGATTTTCAGCACAATGCAGCATTTCCATTCAACCAATCACAGGCCAGCTTTCCAACTGTCATGGCGGAGCCCTGTCAGTAGATAGAAAGTATGTCCAGTCGTCTTTTAAATGAGTGTTTTAGCTGTGTGAAATGAATAACTTTGACAGTATCCATGAGGCAGTCCTCGTTTCTTCCATGGGAAAAAAGTGGAAGCCTTCCATACAGAATCCCGAAACTCAGCTGGAGGGAAAATACCGGCCATTTCCTGTTCGCATACTAAAGAGAAAAACTTTTGTCATGTGGATCAACTGACAGCTGGCGAAATAATATTATTAGAAATACATATATAAATACATAAAATTAGTTTTTTGATGAAATGGATTTATAGCTTTTTGGGTGGAAAAAAGATTTGATTGTTTAATAAATGTTTAAAATCAAAATATAGATTTGAGTTTTGTGTTATTACAAACTCATGATGATATATTACAGTTTGAAACATAAACTAGAAGTTTTCATATAAACCCTTTTTGGGAAAGAAAACACTTTTTTCTGGATTTATAGCGTTTTGGAAGCAATCTCTTCGTTTGTTAGGCGGGACAGCCGAAACCAGTTAAACAAGCTTTTACTGACAGCTCTGAACAGACCACATTAACTTATCATTCATTTTAGTGCAGCCGCCACAACTTCCATTTCACAAAACCATTTTTTTAATCTTCATTTATTATATTTCCTTTTATTTTGCTTTTTTGCTTTGGTTTCATTCTGTAACACTGGACTTATTTTCTA
This sequence comes from Parambassis ranga, assembly GCF_900634625.1. Classification (NCBI taxonomy): domain Eukaryota; kingdom Metazoa; phylum Chordata; class Actinopteri; family Ambassidae; genus Parambassis; species Parambassis ranga. The sequence continues at coordinate 3,244,095 of NC_041026.1, read as the reverse complement.
TGAAGGTTTGAACTCTGACAGTGTTTGAACAGGAGAGAAAGGAGTATAAAGTGTGTAGTGAGGGGGTCACAGCCTTAAAGCATCTAGAATAACTGTAAAAAATAAAGCCGATTACTTCACGGATTTCACCTTTTGCGGGTTATTTTCGGAACGTAACCCCCGCGATTAACGAGGGACCTCTGATGAGAAGGAAGAGACTGGGCTCTCAGCTGCAGTAAAGGGGGCAGGTCTGGCTCCAAAACAGGTTTCAATGTGCAAGATGTCTTGCCCTCACATTCTTCTTCCATTTCCACTTGTCCTGAAACTTCGGCCTTCGCTGTCAACCTTCCTTTTCTTACTCACACTTGCCATTTTAGAAATGGGCAATAGAAAAAACACAGATCACTGGCAAAACAGGGTGGTGAGAGTTTGACCATGTTTGCTGCCATCTTGTGGTGAAATGTTAAATATATATAATAATAATAATTTTTAAACGTGTGATTTCATCCTGTGGACAACAGTACTGGTGGCATATTATGACATTATTGATTTTATGACAGAGGCTTCGGCCCAGTGAACATATGAACTGGACTTTTGGTCTGTTCTACAGGAAAAACCCTAAATGATAATGCACCAACAATCCCAACCAAAGAAAGGAACATAAGGACAGAGGAATCAAACAGGAAAGAAAATAGAAATAACTATTGTATATATAACCTAGAAAATTTCACAATAAATTTTGAGTGGGCCAATGCTCGCTCGCCCACACTCTGCTGCCGGTCCGCCCCATTATATACCACCAAACCTCATTCCTGATCACCGGCATATGTGAAAGCATAAGTGGCTTGCCTGTCAAAACAAAAAGTGGCACAGACATGGGGACTCAATATGTCAGAGGTCTAATGTTTATCTACATTTTACATTTTAAATGAAGGTTCTGTGTGAAAACATGCCCAAACACCATGGCTTCAAACTTTTGACAGTGATTTGATGCCTGTGGGGAGGGTTGATCGCAGTTTTTCTGGATTTTTTCAAACACCATTTATCCGATCGCTACCAAACCTCAGAGGGTAGTAGTCCTGACGGAGCCGGTCGATTTGATGTATAATTTGTGGGGGTGGCTAGCGCTAGTTAGCTGTGTAATGAATTAGAGGCTTTTATTTTGAAAGTGTGTGTGTGTGTGTGTGTGTGTGTGTGTGTGTGTGTGTGTGTGTGTGTGTGTGTGTGTGTGTGTGTGTGTGTGTGTGTGTGTGTGTGTGTGTGCGCGCGCGTGCGTGCGTGCGTGCGTGCGATAAACTTTGTATGAATGAACAACACATCAGTCAGTAAAGACAGAATGAAGCCATCAGATGTGTCAGATGATAAACTGCAGCTGTGTCTTTTTCTCTCCATCAGATTTCTGTCAACTTGAAGTCGACACAAACTCAGTGCACACAAACCTCAAACTGTCTGACAACAACAGGAAGGTGACACATGTGGAGGAGGAGGAGGAGGAGGAGGAGCAGCCATATCCTGATCATCCAGACAGATTTGACAGGTACCATCAGCTGCTGTGTAGAAATGTTCTGACTGGTCGCTGTTACTGGGAGGTCGAGTGGAGAGGATTGGTTGAAATATCAGTGAGTTACAGAAGAATCAGGAGGAAAGGAGACAGTGATGACTGCGTGTTTGGAGGAAACAATCAGTCCTGGAGTCTGTTCTGCTCTGATCATGGTTACTCTGTCTGTCACAATAACAGAGGAACATCCATCTCCTCCTCCGTCTCTGACAGAGCAGCAGTGTATGTGGACTGTCCTGCTGGCACTCTGTCCTTCTACAGAGTCTCCTCTGACACACTGATCCACCTCCACACCTTCAGCACCACATTCACTCAGCCTCTACATGCTGGGTTCTTGTTGTTGTCTGGTTCCTCAGTGAGTCTGTGCTGTGTGTAGAAGCAGAGTGTGTGGAAGTGACAGCAGCTTCAACTTTGTGCTTTAAATGTTGATGATGTTTCACTTTCATTTGAATCACTGACTGTGATTTCAGGTCAGAACATGTTTTTGTCTTAGAAGCAGTGAAATGAAGAATGTGAAGCTGAATTTATGATCATGAACTTTGACATGTCCTCACAAATGAAACCCTTACATTAAGAAATGCATGATTCCATGTTGTTATGGCTCTGATATTAAAATGTAGTATTATAATAGGAGTTAATGGACCTAAGTGGAAAACACCATTTAAAACTGCTGCAATACAAACACTAATAACTCCAACTCAATATTTTGGATAAACTTTGACATGACAGATATAAAATAATGCCTGAGCCTCCCAACTTGTAAAATAACTTGTTTTGTGCATTTTTACATGAAATATTTGCATCATGCAGTCTAACTGGCATTTAAAGCGTTAAACTCCTCCAATGATGTTTGGTAGTTCTGAGCAGTCCTGCCGGCCGCTGCTCATTTGCATAAAACAGTTGGAGGCAGATATGAAGGATTTTACTGCTGCGTAAATATTGAAACTGGTTTTTGAACGTTGATCCAAAAAGTTCTGATCCCCACAGTGTGTGTGTGTGAACACTGTACACTGAAAACACATCATGTTAATCAAAGGGAAACAAACACAGATATTAAAAGTGTGAAAGATTCAGATTAAAATGATTGATCCCCATAGAGAATATATCTCTAACAGATTCACACACATCACAGTGTAAACATGCAGCTTCACACACACTGAAGCTTCATCTCTGTTGTGTCTCTGTGCTTGAAGGAGTCACACAGACACACTGTGCTGTGTCACTGTGTCCTCATATTGTTCCTCTGTTGTGTTACTGTCGATACAAACTGCTTCACACATGTTAACAAAAAGAATAAAAACCAACATGAACTGATGTGAGTGAGACATGAAAACACATCAGTCTGTCCAATGGCGCCACCTGCTGACAGAAACCTGTGATCAGCTGCTGTCTGGTTAAAGTGAGGCAGAATCTCCATCAGTCAACAGATGAAGATCTACATCTATATGAACACAGAGGTCATCTGGATCCATCACATCTGAACTTTACTATAATAAAAGTAAAGTCGCTGCTCGCTCACATACAAACAACTTCCTGGGTTGTTGTGTTACATTTTATTAAAGATAAGATAAGATAAGATAAGATAAGATAAGATAAAACTTTATTAATCCCGAAGGAAATTCTTGTGCCAGAGGTATCAAGTTACATTAAATGCAGTTAAGTACAGAGTATAAGAGTATAAGTGTCATTATAATCCAAAATCAGAGTACAGTACGCAGTATGAGCACAATATATGATACATGGATACAATATGGAGATGTAAGGTGCTAAGTAAACATAAACATAGACAAGTGGAGGGAATGACAGTGATGCCTGACATGATTATCCAGCTCTTCTCCCTACAGAAAGGGGAGGAGTTATACAGTCTGATGGCCACTGGCAGGAAGGACCTCCTGTGGCGTTCTGTGCTGCTCCTCGTAGTCTCAGTCTACCGCTGAATGTGCTCCTGTAGGACAGCAGTGTGTCGTGCAGGGGGTGAGACGTGTTGTTAAAAATACTGAGGAGTTTCCTCAGTATCCTCCTCTCCGTCACCTCCACCACAGACTCCAGCTCCACTCCCAGGACCGAACCAGCCTTCCTGATGAGCTTGTTGAGTCTGTTGGTGTCGGCCGTCTTCATCCTGCTGCCCCAGCACACTACAGCGTAGAAGATGACGCTGGAGACCACCGAGTGGTAAAACATCTGCAGCATGGTCTGGCAGACGTTAAAGGAGTCTCCTTAGGAGATACAGAGGACTCTGTCCCTTCTTGTATGCTGCCTCTGCGTTTGTGGACCAGTCCAGTTTGTGGTCAATGTGGACACCCAGGTATTTGTAGCTGTCCACAATGTCCACGTTGGTACCTTTGATGCTGACCGGGTCTGGGAGTGTCTGGTGCTTCCTGAAGTCCACCACCAGCTCTTTTGTCTTTGTGACATTCAGTTGCAGGTGGTTTTGTCCGCACCACTCCACAAAGCTGTCCACCACACTCATATACTCCGCCTCCTGACCTCTGCTGGTACAGCCCACAATGGCAGAGTCATCCGAGAACTTCTGCAGGTGGCAGGACTGTGAGCAGTGTCTGAAGTCCGATGTATAGAGTGTGAACAGGAATGGAGACAGTACTGTGCCCTGGGGGTCCTAACTTTAAGCCTGGTCCTGGCCTGAAGCTCTTTGCACCTCTGAGCACACAGCCACAGACTGAGGAGCTGCTCTCCATTCAGGATGAAGGCTGCCTCACATGGACCAATCAGAGGGAGGAGCTGGAGCCGTGTGGCCTGGAGCTCAGCCTGACATGAAGGTAGAAGAATCAGTCTTCTTCCACATGTAGTCAGTCGTACTCATGCCCACTCAGACCCTCGGGGCCTCTGCTGAGCCTCTAAAACCACAACCCGGCTGCTACCCAAGAGCCTGGATCCATCAGAGAGGAGCGGACATGGCTGAAACCGGGTCCAGGACCCAGTGAAACAGAGAGAGGGTCCACTGTAGGTCCTGCAGCTCCAGGGTTTAACACACAGAGAGTCTCTTCTTCTGTGGTTCAGCAGCAGCTTGATTCTGAGGATGGTTCAGTGCAGCTTCATGGAAACATGTAGCTTGATTCTGAGGGTTTAGTGGATCAGAGATCAATAATCATCTCTGATCTGTCTGGAAAAGCTTCATGTTGATGGTTGGAGGAGGCTTCAGGCGCCTGTTGGTCTGTAGAGGAGCGAGCGTCCTCTGTTGAAATCTCTGTTGTTGTAAAGTCAAAGTTCAGCTGTGTTCTTGTAGATGTGCTGGAACTCTGCATCTGTGGACTGATGAACTTTCTGCCTCACTTCAAGCAGACAGCAGCTGATCACAGGTTCCTGTCAGCAGGTGGCGCCACAGAGTCGCTCCTGAAACACCTTCAATGGAGCCCAGCAGTCTGAATATGATGTCATCATCTTTCACAGGATCAGGTGTGTTTCCTGTGTCAGTGGACTTTGTGTTGTGGTTCTGTTTTCTTTGGTGTGTGTCAGTGTTTGTATGAATTTATATCTTATACAGCTGTTGTGTTTAGTTTCGATTTAACCCCTAACTAGTAACACAGTGTTTGCTGTGTGGTGGTTTCTTATCAGGTTTACATCACAGCCTGTGTATGTGAACACACCTCATAAGAAGTCCCTGAAAACACGTCACCTGACAACTTTAATAACAAAGTGAAGTAACTTCATGGTCAAACTACCATGTCAGCAACACAGAGGGTAAAGAAAGGGTTAATAGCTGCTGCTTCTCTCTGTGCTAGAGCCCTCTCTGCTTTCATCCTCGTACAGTTTCTCCTTCTTCCTTCAGCAGGTCCTCCACACTGGCCCTTTCATGGCAGACCGTGGCCCCTGACTGACTGGACCCTGCAGTCCCTGTCCTCTGCTCACCAGGTAGTTAACTACAGCTCATCGCTGTTGGTGTTTGTATTGGCACTCCTGTGCTTTTTAATTCTGTCCCAATTTTGCAGCTTCCTAACAACCAGTAGTTTGAAGAAACGCGAGCGAGACCGAATCTTCTTTTCCAAGATTTACTAAAATCACACAAAAAAAATACAATACAATAGACAAGGTACGCTCGGTCAAAAAACTGTGTTGCTTCTTACGTGTCTAGCTGCAATCTGACTGTAACGTAAAACTATGACAGCATGACGTATTTATAACAAAAATTCTTTAACATATTTTAATTATTAAATTATGTATTTTAGCAACGGTCTTTATAATTCAAATAAAATTATTTGCTTCACATTTTTTAAACTAAATTATTATTACATATAAATTAACTTAACTGGCTCTTACATTACCCGGCCCCTAATTGTTAGGCTGGAGGACTAATCAATTACAAACTTAACACACTAAGAGCCAAGCAACTTAAACTGTAACTCTGCATAAAGATCCACTCGTCTTCCTTTCTTATTCTTCTAGCATTGCTTCTTTCAACAGGCACAGTTTGTTTACAGGCCTTTCCAGAGTGCTGGTTCGGGTTTTCAACTTCACTCTCCGCACCATTCCACTGGAGTCTGGCAAAGTTTCAACTATCCTCCCCATGACCCACGAGTTGCGGGGAGAAGAACTGTCCACTAACAGTACTACATCTCCTGTCATGAAGTTTCTTCTGGGTTTGAGCCATTTCTGACGCTCCTGAAGTAGTGGAAGATATTCTCGCGTCCATCTAGTCCAGAATAAATCTGCAAGATATTGGACTTGCTTCCATCTTCTTCTTGTGTATAGGTCGTCCTTGCAGAAGATTCCCGGTGGCATGGTTGGCTGAGACCTCAGAAGCAATAAATGGTTGGGAGTTATGGGCTCAACGTCATTTGCATCATCTGAGATGCTTGTGAGTGGTCTGCCATTGATGATGCTTTCAACTTCACACATTATTGTCTGAAGACAGTCATCATTCATTGTTTGTTCCTTCATTAAGGAATTAAGAATCCTTCGAGCTGTGCGAATTTGCCTTTCCCAAATCCCGCCTTGATGGGACGCAGCTGGGCTGTTGAATATCCATTTTATTCCCTTTGGCTGCAAAGCTCTTTCGATCTTGTTATTGTCCAATTGTTGGATAGCTTCCTTTAACTCTCTTTCAGCTGCCACAAAATTTGTACCATTGTCAGACCTCATGATGGTGACCTGACCTCTCCTACATATAAAGCGGCGAATTGCGTTGATGCAGGAGTCTGTATCAAGGCTGTCGGCAACTTCAATGTGCACAGCTCGGATAGTGAGGCACGTAAACATTACCCCATATCTTTTAATGGTACCCCGGCCCCGTTTAACCTCAAACGGGCCGAAGAAATCTACGCCGGTGCTTGTAAAGGGAGGTTGGTCTGGGAGGAGGCGATCTTCAGGTAGATTTGCCATCTTCTGCTCACCAACCTTTCCTGACATCCTACGGCACACTGTACACCTACTGATGATCTTTCTGATTGCAGAATTGGCTTGTGGAATCCAATATCTGCATCTCAGTTGTGCCAACACATAGTTGCGTCCACAATGGCCTGTTCTTTGATGTATATCTCTTAAGATCAAAGTGGCAACTTTGCTGTGCTTCGAAAGAATTAGTGGATGTTTAGCATTTTCCGACATCGCAGATTTGTCAAGTCTTCCACCAACCTTTAACATGTCGTCATGAAGAATCGGGTCTAGTTTAGACAATGCAGTGCTGTGACTAAGCTGTGTTCCCTTCTGCAGGACCTTAATTTCTTCTCCAAAATGTTCTCTTTGACTGAATTTTATTATTTCTAATTCAGCAGTATCAAGGTCATCCAAGGTAAGCGAGTCTTTTCCTGAGGCAACTCTTAGTTCCTTCATGTATTGTTTTAACTTTACTTTTTGCCTGTCAGGATTCTTTTCAGCTTGCTTGATTGTTTTTAATGCCTCTTTTCTTTCTTCCTTCTGTTTCCGCAGAACACACTTTACTTTTAGAATCCACGCCACTGCTCGTTTAAGCTTATTCCAATCTGAGTAATAGCTTATCAGCTGCTTCATTGTTTTTGCATTTTCTTTAACGTTCACTGTGTTAACAACCACTGTGCTCTTGACCTCTGGGTCATTGTCAAGGCTTTTGTTCCTTCGCACAGGCTGTTCTGGCCAATCATTTTCATTCAACAAAAAATCTGGTCCACTTATCCATGTTCCTCCTTGCACCAAGCTTTTCGCCTTCAGACCTCTGCTTGCTTGATCTGCCGGGTTTTCACTCGTTTCGACATACTTCCATTGCGATGGCTTGGTTGCTTCTCGGATCAAGGAAACTCTGTTTGCAACAAATGTTTTGAAACGAGCAGTTTCATTGTCAATGTATCTAAGCACCGTAGTGCTGTCCGTCCAAAAAACAGATGGTTGCAGTGGAGCTTGAAGCTCTTGTTGCAACATTTTGTCAACTTTTACCGCAACAACCGCTGCAGTCAACTCAAGTCTAGGGATTGTGACTCTTTTGAGTGGAGTCACTCTGGACTTCCCCATGAGGAAGGCACAGTGTTTCTCATCTTGTTCATTCTTTATCAGTAGGTATGACACAATGCCATATGCATACTCTGAGGCATCTGAAAAATGATGTATCTGTGCTGAAACAGTACTTCCAAACTTGGTGGGTTTAAGACACCTACTGACATGAAAGTTGGAGAGGTGAGTAACATCCTTCATCCATCTTTCCCAGTCTTCCGCATGCTTTTCTCCAATGTTCTCATCCCATCCATGCTTCTCTTTACAGAGATCTTTCAACAAAAGTTTAGCATGCAAGATGACCGGGGCCAGAAAGCCGAGAGGGTCGTAGATGGAATTGATGACTGACAAAATCCCTCTTCTGGTCTTTGGTCTGTCTCGCAGCTTCATACTGTAGGTGAAAGTATCAGTTTCTGTGTCCCATTGCACACCAAGTGCCCTCTCTACTGGCAGAGTGTCGTGTCGTAAGTCCAGGTCTTTCACTTCACTGGCTCTGTGTTCTTCTGGGATGGACAGTAACACCTTTCTGCTGTTGCTCATCCACTTTGTTAAGGTGAACCCTCCACTGCTGCACAAAGCTTGAAGGTCGCTGACTAAGGTTATTGCGTCATCATCAGTAGGCACACTTTTCAGGCAGTCATCTACATAAAAATTTCGCAGTACTGTCTGGACAGCATCTGGGGATGCAAGATCTTTGTGATCCTCTGCAGTTCTTTTCAGTGCGTATGAGGCTACGCTTGGAGAAGAAGTAGCTCCGAAAAGGTGCACTGTCATCCGAAACTCCTCCGCTGGCTCATCCAAATTGCCATTGGGCCACCAAAGAAAACGGAGTAAGTCTGCATCATGCCCTGGCACTTTGACTTGGTAAAACATTGACTCAATGTCTGCCATTACCGCTACAGACTCCTCACGAAATCTCAAAAGCACTCCGATTAATGTGTTGGTCAGGTCAGGTCCCTGTAGCAACTCACTATTCAGGCACTTATTCTGGTATGAGGAAGTGCAGTCAAACACCACCCGCAACTTTAGTTTTTTCGGGTGATAAACACCATGGTGCGGTATGTAAAACACCCTGTTGTCATCTCTGTTCAGTTGGTCTGTCGGAACCTGGACAGCGTATTCCTTATCAATGATGGTTTCCATGAAACTCCTGTAGTCATCGAAGAATTCAGGATTCTTTTTAAACTTCCTGAGCAAACATGCTACACGTTGTTCTGCCACACAACGGTTATTGGGCATTTGAAGGTTCTCCTTCCTGAATGGCAACCCAATGCTATAATGTCCTTTCTCAAAGATTGTCGTCTTCTCCACAGACTGCAAAAATTGCTTGTCTTCCAGAGACATTTCCTCCTTATCATCATAGTTGCGCTCTGGAAAATCAGTATTGTACTGTTGCACCAGTAACTTTTCGATCTCCATCAAAGAGATTCTGTTCACTGAGTAATGAGGCGGCTTATTCTTTGAGTCATTCAGGTCCTTTCTTACAGGTCCGTTCACCACCCAGCCAATAGCTGTTTTCATTGCATAAGGACCTCCGTCTTGTCCATTAATGATGCGCCAAGGCTCCATGGCTCTTGAACAGTTAACTCCAATAAGTAGGCCTACATCAGCCTTTATCTCTGGCAACCTGACTTCCTGAAGATAAGGCCACTTTTGAATATCTGACTGTTTGGGTATGTTTCCAGCATGAACAGGTATGTTGTTATGAGTGAACACCTTGGGTAACTCAATGAACGTGGTGTCTTCCAGTCCGCACACTTCTAAGCCAGATATCACAAAACTGTTCACCACCTTTTGTTTTCCTGATTTATCTTGACCCATGGTGCTAAGAAGTATTCTAGTGGGCTTCCCTTTTACATTCAGTTTCCTTTGCAGGTCTTCTGTGCAGAATGTTGCTGTGCTTCCCGGGTCCAGAAGAGCGTAAGTTTCAATGTGCTTATCACTATTCTTTGACTTGATTTTTACTGGTACTATCGACAGCACACATTCAGCTTCTCCAGCCCCCGTGAGACCACAGGACTCTTGCGTGATGGGAACTTCTACACACGACCCTTCTTTACTTTGTGCTCCATCCTTACTTTCTGGTAAAACAGAACAATCCTCACTCACTTTGTGCAGAATGTCAGGGTGTTTTAATGCACATTCTTTGCACTCTAACCGCCGTTTGCAAAACTTGCTAAGGTGGCCAGGAACCAAGCATCCAAAACATAAGCCCTTTGATTTCAGAAATTCCACTCTTTCTTTATGTGGCTGACCTTTGATCTTATTGCATAAAAGAAGCGTGTGAGACTGCTGGCAATACAAACATGGTTTAGCAAAGGCATTCACTATTTTACTTATGTTAGCAGGCTTGACAGGTGTTACTTGAGGTGCTTTACTTTCAGCAGCAACACTGGTTGCAAAACTGCTTCCACGAACCTCTTTCCTTGCCGGCTGCTTTTCCCTTTGAGTCATCTTTCCAACCGTGTTTGTACGGCTGTCTGAGATATTACCAAACAGAGGATCCATAGTTATCTTGGCCTGGCGTTCTATGAAAGCAACCAAATCAGCAAACCTTGCTCTTCTTCCTCTTCTCTCTTTGAGATCAAAAGCTTCAGCACGCCATCTTTCTTTCATTTTGTAAGGCAGTTTGGATATCACTGTCCGCAGGTTTGTAGGGTTATCCATCTCTTCTAAATATTCAATGTCCTCCATAGAGTTACGACATCCAATCAGAAACATTGCATAAGCATTCAATGCTTTTCCATCATCTGACTTCACTTGTGGCCATTTGAGTGCCTTATCAATGTATGCGTTGGCTATCACCAGTTCATCCCCATAATGCTTATGAAGTAACTGCTTTGCCTCTTCATAACCTCTGTTAGGTGACATGTGAGCACAGCTGCGCACCAGTTCTTGAGGCTCACCATCAGTAAACTGTTCCAAGAAGTACAATTTATCTTGATCATTGTCTGTCTTCTGCTCAATCGCATGCTCAAATGCCCTCATGAACGATTTATACTGAAGTGCATCACCCTTGAAAACAGAAATGTCCTTAGTTGGCAGTTGAGAAAGCTGCTGTTGCCTTACAAGCAGCTCAGTGATCACATTCTGTTTTTGCATGACTGTCAACATGTCATCACCTCTGTCAGTTTGCGTTCTAAGGCTTTGATGTGAGACGGGTTGTAGCTGCTGTGGTATTCGTGAGTGCTGCACTTGTGCTGGCACATGAACATTCACATTAGCTTGTGTCGGTAGCGCAGTGCTAACTCTTTCCTTCTTCACATTTTCACTTGGTTTCTGCATTGATGCATAACTACTTGCACCATCTTCAGAGCGTTCATATTCTGTAAGCACCTTCAGTTTTGCTTGGCTTTCAGCTAATGCAGTCTCTATCGCTAACTCCTCTTTTTCAGCCTTAAGTCTAGCTGTTTCAAACTCAAACTGCTGCTTAATTCTTGTTGCCTCAAATTCAAGTTCTCGCTTTTTCTTCATCGCTGCTGCGCGTTCCAGCAAAGCAGCATGCTCTGCTTCCTGCCTAGCACGTGTGGACGATACAGATGAAGTGCTTGATGCACGAGTCACATGAGATCTGCATGTGTGAGCCTTTGCAGCACTGCTGACCCCTATCTGCGAAATACTATCACTTGGTAAAACAGCCTCTTGATGTTCATCTATTCCATCATGTTTTCTTGGCTGCTCAGTTTCCTTCTCTATGGATTCTTGCACATCTGCAACCCATCTTTTAGTTGTCCTCTTAAAAGCATTGAACAGTTCCAGTTTTGGTTCAAACCAATCAACATGGTCAAACATTTTTTCATCTTCTGTTAACAAATTGCCAACTTCTTTGTTGAGTCTAATGAACTCATGTAGAGACGGTTCAAATTCAGTTTCCAACATGTCCTTCACATTTTGTACAGTTTGAGTGTCAGTTCTCATTGCCTCTATCTCCTTCATTTGGCCTGCTAGGGCTCGAAAAGTTCGTTTCCTCGATGCTGTGAGCCTTTGCAACCTTTCCTCCAAACCCTTCTCTGTTAACTTGCGTGATCTTCCCCGCCCCTCTGCCTCCTCACCGCATATCGTTTCATCTTCATCAGCCATCGTTCCACTCGCGGAGTAATGCTCACGTTGCATGCACAAAGTTTAAAGCACTTTCTTTAAAAATGCCTTTCCAAACGAACTATGTGCAAACAACCTCTTCAAAATCACACTCTCCACATCGACTGAATCCACTCTTGCTACTCACATGCGTTCTCACAGGGGCAGAGAATCAGCTCGCTGACATGCGGTTAGAGCATTTACTTCGTTTTCCTCCGAACAAAACATTCTTCATGCATGCGTATCACGTCTTTTCTTCACAATACTCACTGCTACGGAGTGCTTCTCTATCACATGCTGCAGTGGATTGCCCGTTTAGTCGCAACTTCTCCTGGCCAGCTCTCCACACAAGCCGCGTTACAAAGCGCTCCAGCGAGGCTCCATAGGACATAAGCTAGTTTTTTGACTAATGTATTGGCACTCCTGTGCTTTTTAATTCTGTCCCAATTTTGCAGCTTCCTAACAACCAGTAGTTTGAAGAAACGCGAGCGAGACCGAATCTTCTTTTCCAAGATTTACTAAAATCACACAAAAAAAAATACAATACAATAGACAAGGTACGCTCGGTCAAAAAACTGTGTTGCTTCTTACGTGTCTAGCTGCAATCTGACTGTAACGTAAAACTATGACAGCATGACGTATTTATAACAAAAATTCTTTAACATATTTTAATTGTTAAATTATGTATTTTAGCAACGGTCTTTATAATTCAAATAAAATTATTTGCTTCACATTTTTTAAACTAAATTATTATTACATATAAATTAACTTAACTGGCTCTTACACTGAGCTTCTCACCCTATCTCTAAGGGAGCGCCCAGCCACCCTTCGAAGGAAACTCATTTCAGCCGCCTGTATTCGCGATCTCATTCTTTCGGTCACTACCCAAAGCTCATGACCATAGGTGAGGGTAGGAACGTAGATTGACCGGTAAATCGAGAGCTTCGCCTTCCGGCTCAGCTCCTTCTTCACCACAACAGACCGGTACAGCGACCGCATTACTGCGGAAGCTGCACCGATCCGTCTGTCAATCTCCCGCTCCATTTTTCCCTCACTCGTGAACGAGACCCCGAGATAGACAAACTCCTCCACTTGGGGCAGGAGCTCTCCTCCCACCCAGAGAGGACAAACTACCTTTTTCCGGTCGAGAACCATGGCCTCAGACTTGGAGGTGCTGATTCTCATTCCAGCCGCTTCACACTCGGCTGCAAACCGTCCCAGTGCACACTGGAGGTCCCGGCTCGATGAAGTCAACAGGACAACATCATCCGCAAAAAGCAGAGATGAAATCCTATGGTTCCCGAACCAGATCCTCTCCGGTCCCTCGCTGCGCCTAGAAATTCTGTCCATAAAAATTATGAACAGAACCGGTGACAAAGGGCAGCCCTGCCGGAGTCCAACATGCACTGGGAACAGGTCTGACTTACTGCCGGCAATGCGAACCAAACTCCTGCTCCGGTCATACAGGGACCTAACAGCCCTCAGCTGAGGGCCACGGACCCCATACTCCCAGAGCACCTCCCACAAGATGCCGCGAGGGACACGGTTGAACGCCTTCTCCAAGTCCACAAAACACATGTGGACTGGTTGGGCGAACTCCCATGAACCCTCCAGCACCCTGCGGACAACCTGCACAGAGATAAAGTTTTGCTGGTTTTCACCTCAGGTTTGTTTTTATAATTCCAAACATGTGTTCCAAACTTTCAGGTCTGTGTTGCTGATTCCATGCTTGCACTGCAGGGGGCACTAAGCTGTAATGAAAGGAAGAGTGAGACTGAGGAACCTGATTCACACTGATAAGATGTTCTGATTGTAGCTTTTACTGTTTCTCATGAGAACACAGCTCTGGCTCAGATGGGTGTGGAACAGTGGCACTTTTGTGTCGGCCATGATGTTTCACCTGCAGCAGAGACGTGTTTTGGACAATGATGGATCTGTATTGCTTTGTAGGAACAGACTGGGCTGCCTCTAAAAGTTAATGCTCAATGTCTGTATGTGTACACACACTAACCTACTCACTGTCTTTGACAGATGGGATGGTTCCAGTACCGGAGCCACGCCACATCACATATTACCAACAGAAACTCCAATCCCACTTCCAGGACAGGTTTCTGTGTGCACAAGAAGGCTGGGCAGAAGATGAAGAGTGTCTGGTTGATATCTACACAGAGCTATACATCACAGCTGGCCGTGACATACACATCAACACACAGCATGAGGTCCAACAGATCCAGAAAGCCTGGAGGCCCAGAGACACTGAGACATCTGTCAAACCCAGAGACATGTTCCAACATCCTTCTGGAAAAAAAAGACCTGTAAAAACAGTGCTCACCAACGGAGTCGCAGGAATTGGAAAGACCTTCCTGGTGCAAAAGTTTATTCTAGACTGGGCTGAGGGAACAGCCAATCAAGATGTGCATCTCATTTTCCCCTTCTCCTTCCGTCAGCTGAATCCACTGATGGGAAAACAGTTCAGTTTGGCAAACCTCATTTATGAATGTATCCCAGAGGCTAAGGGCATCAAAGAGGAGGCCCTTCATTACATCTTTACTGCTCTGCAGTCATCAGGAAACCGCAACTACGACAGGAGTGAGTTCAAGCTTCTCTTTGTGTTTGACGGACTGGATGAGAGCCGCCTTCATCTGGACCTTCATGTTGACGATTGTCACTCTGTTGATGTAACTAAGTCCACCACCACTGATATCTTGGTGAAAAACCTCATCAATGGAAAACTGCTGAGCTCCGCTCGCATATGGATAACCACACGGCCGGCAGCAGCCAAACAGATCAAGTGTGTGGACGTGGTGACAGAGGTCAGAGGGTTCACTGACCCACAGAAGGAGGAGTACTTCAGGAAGAGGTTCAGAGAGGAGGAGCAGGCCAGCAGGATCATCTCCCACATCAAGACATCACGAAGCCTCCACATCATGTGCCACATCCCAGTCTTCTGCTGGATCACTGCTACAGTTCTGGAGGACATGTTGGAAACCAGAGAGGGAGGAGAGCTGCCCAAGACCCTGACTGAGATGTACGCAGAGTTTCTGATGTTTCAGGTAAATCAGACCAAAGAGAAATATGGACCAGAGTCCAGTCAGTGCATTTTTTCACTAGGAAAACTGGCTCTTCAGCAGCTGGAAAAGGGCAACATAATCTTCTATAAGAAGGATCTGAAAGAGTGTGGCATCGATTTCAGTAAAGCCTCAGTGTACTCAGGAGTGTTCACAGAGATCTTCAAGGAAGAGCGAAGAAGGAAACAGAAAGACACGACATTCTGCTTTGTTCACCTGAGCATTCAGGAGTTTCTGGCTGCTTTCCACCTCATACACTGTTTCGTCAAAGGGGACACTGAGGAGCTGCTAGACTTCCTGAGGGGTGACGACGGCGATAACAACAGCGATGACGACAGCGATGACGACAGCGATGACGACAGCGATGACGACAGCGATGACGACAGCGATGACGACAGCGATGACGACAGCGATGACGACAACGACGGTGACGAAGACGGCGGCGAGTTATCTCTGGATGACATCCTGGACAGAGTCATGGAGAAATCTCTGCACAGTGAAACTGGCCACCTGGACCTGATGGTTCGCTTCCTTCATGGCCTCTCTCTGCAGTCAAACCAGAGACTCTTAGAAGACCTGCTGGGTGAGACAGAAAACTATTCAGAGGCCATCCAGAGAGCCATCGACAACCTGAAACAGAAAAGCACTGATACAGTGTCTCCTGACAGAATCATCAACATCTTCCACTGTCTGATGGAGATGAATGACCTCTCAGTCCATCAGGAGATCCAAGAGTTCCTGCAGTCAGAGAATAGGTCAGAGAAGGAACTCTCTGAGATCCACTGCTCAGCTCTGGCCTACATGCTGCAGATGTCAGAGGAGGTTCTTGATGAGCTAGACCTGATGAAGTACAACACAACAACAGAAGGACGATTGAGACTGCTTCCAGCTGTGAGGAACTGCAGAAAGTTCAGGTGAGTCCAGATGTGACCAATCAGTGTAGCTTATTGGTTTAGTTCTTAGACACATTCACACTGTATGTTTCTCTCTAACAGAGCTCCTTGTGTTCATTGACACATCACATCAGCTGTGTTTTTGTCTCAGATGTTCTTCTACTGTAAAAAAAAAACATTGTTTTTTATGTTTCTGTTTGAAGCTGTTAAATGAATGGACAATAAATGTGTCTTTATTTGTAGTTAAAACAGCTGTATGTGGCCAAAGTGCTGCACAAACAACATAAATACAAAGACTGCAAAAACTGCAGCACAACATCATGGTATGCAAACATGCAGACACATACCATTACACAAACAGTTCAATCAGGATGTCACACAACACAGAATAACTCTTGAAAGTCTCTGAATGAAAGAGAAGAATTTAACTTTCAGCAATATCATCTGGAAGAACCTACAACAGAGAAATAAAGTGAAATACACTGTCAAAATGAGGTGATGAGAATGATCAGAGTTTTTGTTACATGTCAAACAGTCAGATCAAATGAGATCACTGCTACTACTTAAAGTGTCCCTTTCATAATGTTCTGATATTTCTGTCATCACAGACTTTCTGACTGTAACCTCTCAGAGACTCACTGGGAAGTTGTGGCCTCAGCTCTGAAGTCCGACCCCTCCCATCTGACAGAGCTTGATATGAACGGGAACAAACTGCAGGATTCAGGACTGAAGCAGCTATGTGCTGGACTGGACAGTCCTCACTGCATACTGCAGGTTCTTAGGTCAGTTAATGTTATTATTAGGCTGAGGTCCAGTTTTTAAATCATCTGTCAGGACTGACAAACAGAAAAGGACCACAGACATGTGTATCTTCAGTCACTGTTGCTTTGATGACAAATCAGATCTAATCATATGTTCAAATGTTGCTCAGTAATTCAATGAATAATTATTTTCTTCCATCCCAGTAACAGTAATCTGTATGTTTTAATGTTATTCCATATTATTAAATTATCAGTGGTATCAATGGCTCTATCAATGTCTTGTATTGTCTTATTAGGTTGTGTGGCTGTGGTTTGTCAGAGACCAGCTGTCTACCTCTGGGCTCAGCTCTGAAGGCTAACCCCTCCCAGCTGAGATATCTGGACCTCAGTGAGAACAATCTGCAGGATGTGGAGCACCTAGGTGGTTTTCTGGAGAGGTGTAGCCTGCAGACTCTGAGGTCAGTCTCAATATTTTTATCTACACTGCTCTACCTTTTACAATTAATATCAAAATCAGTAGTGTTAAACGTGCACATTTCATTTCATTCAGACTGAGCAGCTGTAACCTCTCAGAGAGAAGCTGTGAAGCTCTGTCCTCAGTTCTCAGCTCCCAGTCCTCTAGTCTGAGAGAGCTGGACCTGAATAACAATGACCTGCAGGATTCAGGAGTGAAGCAGCTGTCTCGTGGACTGGAGACTCCAGACTGCAGACTGAAGACTCTCAGGTCAGGATACAGCTTTTTGATCATCAGTTAAATTCTGCTTCATGTTCATGTTGAAGATCTGTTGGATTTTCCTTCTTTCTTCTTGAGTTCATGACATGTTTTGTACCTCCAGTCTGTCAGGTTGTCTGATCACACAGGAGGGCTGTGCTTCTCTGGCCTCGGCTCTGACCTCCAACCCCTCCTATCTGAGAGAGCTGGACCTGAGCTACAATCATCCAGGAGACTCAGGAGTGAAGCTGCTGTCTGCTTTACTCAACAGTCCAGATTGTAGTCTGGACACTCTCAGGTACACAGAGACCACAGAGCATGAGTCCTCCTCAGTCTGTCAGTTTAGCTCATATATCCACAGCTGTTGATGGATGGATTGAAACTGCAGAGAAGAAATAATCACTGATCCCTGATGTTCATCTTTCTCCATCATTAAGTGTCCATCATGTTAACTTCACTTTTCTTTATACACATTCTTCATGTCAAAATACATACAGACTGATTTTCAGTCACACTTAGTGCAGATCAAATACAAAATGATGCCCTACTTATTAATGTCCTCAGCTGTAAGAACCACTGAATTATTTCCACAAACAAATGTTCCTGAAACAATCCATATGTGAAGCTTCAGAGGAGACGACAACACAATGGTAGAAGGAGGAGTTCCTTCAGTCAGAGACAGAGAGCAGGGAGACACTACAATATTATCACTGTAAAAACTACACACAGAAATGAGTGAATGTATTTATTTGAAGTGTGTCAGAAACTCTTCCATCCATGACACATGTGAACCAGGCTTGTGTTTGCATATAGAGTGAAAGCAACAAACAGTCAGAGACAGTGTGGCTTGTTTGCTGCTTTGGATAAATGCACAATGCTGAGATCAAACCTACACTGTTGCTGCATGAAGAGGATTTTACAGTAAAGCACTGACAGAGAGCAATATTTCACAGAATGGAGGACATGAATAAACACAGAGCAGATCAGGAGAGACTCTTCTGGAGTTGACACAGATGAGTTTCAGTCTGTTTGTGTGTCTCTGACAAACTGAGGAACTCTGCTTCATGTTGATCAGCAGTTTGGACTCATGTTGGTTAGAAAATCATTCTGACTGTGTTTCTTCCTGCAGGGTGGAGCATGGTGGAGAGCAGAGGTTAAAACCTGGGCCGAGGAAGTGTAAGTTTGACTCAGTCTTTCCTCATGTTATTGTGCATGAGTCAGTGTTCTATCAGTCCATCAGAGCTGTTGTAGCGCAGCCTCAGCGGTTGGATTTCTTTCGTGTTTACTGGAGTTTATTACTCCCCAGCAGGAGTTTTAGGTTCCAGCTTTGTCATTGGTTTTCCTTTTTTCTCTTGTTAGGGAGCTTTAGTGTGTTGTAGTGTCTTTGTGTTTGTTTGGGCACTGCTCAGCTCTGAGTTCATGAACTGCAGCCTAACACTGAAACCAGCCTGTGTAGCTGCCGATCTGAGAGTGGGGACGAGTGGGAGGTGCAGACATGCTGTGTGTGGGTTTCCCCTCAGCCTGGGACATAACAGAGACAACCAAAGCAGACAAAAGACAAAATCCAATGAGAGACCAAAAAGGGTTGAAAAGGTCCAAACACAGGAATAAACAGCTCCACAGTCAAAAAGCAGGCAGGACTCAGACACAAAGAATCTCATCCAAAGGGTCAGACTGGACTGATGGACTGAAGAGTGAAGACGCTGAGACACTGAGCTGTGAGCAGCATTATTAGGGTTAGGGTTAGGGCGACAAACGCCAATGTTTAAGAAAACGAGTTACCACCAAAATAAGTTTCACACGGGGTCTCTATTTAAAGTTTTTAATCAATTAGTAACAAAACACGTTATCCGCCATGTTTCCCTGCACCGTTTCGTCCCTTTTTTCCCAATCTGCTACAAACGCCCTGATTTTTAGCACAATGCAGCATTTCCATTCAACCAATCACAGGCCAGCTTTCCAACTGTCATGGCGGAGCCCTGTCAGTAGATAGAAAGTATGTCCAGTCATCTTTTAAATGAGTGTTTTAGCTGTGTGAAATGAATAACTTTGACAGTATCCATGAGGCAGTCCTCGTTTCCTCCATGGGAAAAAGCGGAAGCCTTCCATACAGAATCCCGAAACTCAGCTGGAGAAAAGATTTGATTGTTTAATAAATGTTTAAAATCAAAATATAGATTTGAGTTTTTGATGTTTTTGATATATTACAGTTTGAAACATGAAGTAGAAGTTTTCATATAAACCCTTTTTTTTGGAAAGAAAACACTTTTTTCTGGATTTATAGTGTTTTGGAAGCAATCTCTTCGTTTGTCAGGTGGGACAGCCGAAACCAGTTAAACAAGCTTTTACTGACAGCTCTGAACAGACCACATTAACTTATCATTCATTTTAGTGCAGCCGCCACAACTTCCATTTCACTAAACCATTTTTTTAATCTTCATTTATTATATTTCCTTTTATTTTGCTTTTTTGCTTTGGTTTCTTTCTGTAACACTGGACTTATTTTCTATGAGGGTTTGAACTCTGACAGTGTTTGAACAGGAGAGAAAGGAGTATAAAGTGTGTAGTGAGGGGGTCACAGCCTTAAAGCATCTAGAATAACTGTAAAAAATAAAGCAGATCACTTCATGGATTTCACCTTTTGCGGGTTATTTTCGGAACGTAACCCCCACGATTAACGAGGGACCTCTGATGAGAAGGAAGAGACTGGGCTCTCAGCTGCAGTAAAGGGGGCAGGTCTGGCTCCAAAACAGGTTTCAATGTGCAAGATGTCTTGCCCTCACATTCTTCTTCCATTTCCACTTGTCCTGAAACTTCGGCCTTCGCTGTCAACCTTCCTTTTCTTACTCACACTTGCCATTTTAGAAATGGGCAATAAAAAAAACACAGATCACTGGCAAAACAGGGTGGTGAGAGTTTGACCATGTTTGCTGCCATCTTGTGGTGAAATGTTGAATATATATAAACAATAATTTTTTAAACGTGTGGATTTCATCCTGTGGACAACAGTACTGGTGGCATATTATGACATTATTGATTTTAGGACAGAGGCTTCGGCCCAGTGAACATATGAACTGGTCTGTTCTACAGGAAAAACCCTAAATGATAATGCACCAACAATCCCAACCAAAGAAAGGAACATAAGGACAGAAGAACCAAACAGGAAAGAAAATAGAAATAACTATTGTATATATAACCTCGAAAATTTCACAATAAATTTTGAGTGGGCCAATGCGCGCTCGCCCACACTCTGCTGCCGGTCCGCCCCATTATATACCACCAAACCTCATTCCTGATCACCGCCATATGTGAAAGCTTAAGTGGCTTGCCTGTCAAAACAAAAAGTGGCACAGACATGGGGACTCAATATGTCAGAGGTCTAATGTTTATCTACATTTTACATTTTAAATGAAGGTTCTGTGTGAAAACATGCCCAAACGCCATGGCTTCAAAGTTTTGACAGTAATTTGATGCCTGTGGGGAGGGTTGATCGCAGTTTTTCTGGATGTTTTCAAACACCGTTTATCCGATCGCTACCAAACCTCAGAGGGTAGTAGTCCTGACCGAGCCGGTCGATTTGATGTATAATTTGTAGGGGTGGCTAGTGCTAGTTAGCTGTGTAATGAATTAGATGCTTTTATTTTGAAAATCAGTGTGTGTCTGTGTATGTGTGTGTGTGTGGGGGGGTGGGGGGGCATGTTAAAACATGTTTTAGTGTTTTATTTTGAAAATCTACACGTCAGCCATACCCTGTTATTGTGCAGGGTCTTTTATTTTGAAAATCCATGTTTGTGTGTCTGTGTGTTGGCAGGTGTGTATAGTGTGTGTCTGCATATTTCTGGGTGGCTTGTATGTAGTTTGTCAGGCCTAGTAAGGTCTGTAATGATGTGGAGGCTTTTATTTTGAAAGTGTGTGTGTGTGTGTGTGTGTGTGTGTGTGTGTGTGTGTGTGTGTGTGTGTGTGTGTATTCCTGTATGGTTGTGTGTGTGTTCCTGTATGGTTGTGTGTGTGTGTGTGTTCCTGTATGGTTGTGTGTGTGTGTGTGTGTTCCTGTATGTGTGTGTGTGTGTGTGTTCCTGTATGGTTGTGTGTGTGTGTGTGTGTGTGTGTTCCTGTGTGTGTGTGTGTGTGTGTGTGTGTTCCTGTGTGTGTGTGTGTGTGTGTGTGTGTGTGTGTGTTCCTGTATGGTTGTGTGTGTGTGTGTGTGTGTATGTTCCTGTATGGTTGTGTGTGTGTGTGTGTGTGTTCCTGTATGTGTGTGTGTGTGTGTGTGTGTGTTCCTGTATGTGTGTGTGTGTGTGTGTGTGTGTGTGTGTGTGTGTTCCTGTATGGTTGTGTGTGTGTGTGTGTGTGTGTGTGTTCCTGTATGGTTGTGTGTGTGTGTATGTTCCTGTATGGTTGTGTGTGTGTGTGTCAGATGATAAACTTTGTATGAATGAACAACACATCAGTCAGTAAAGACAGAATGAAGCCATCAGATGTGTCAGATGATAAACTGCAGCTGTGTCTTTTTCTCTCCATCAGATTTCTGTCAACTTGAAGTCGACACAAACTCAGTGCACACAAAGCTCAAACTGTCTGACAACAACAGGAAGGTGACACATGTGTGGTGGGAGGAGCAGCCATATCCTGATCATCCAGACAGATTTGACTGGTGTCCTCAGCTGCTGTGTAGAAATGTTCTGACTGGTCGCTGTTACTGGGAGGTCGAGTGGAGAGGAGTGGTTAATATATCAGTGAGTTACAGAAGAATCAGGAGGAAAGGAAACAGTGATGACTGCGAGTTTGGAAGAAACAATCAGTCCTGGAGTCTGAGCTGCACTGATGATGGTTACTATGTCCGTCACAATAACAGAGACACATCCATCTCCTCCTCCTCTGTCTCTGACAGAGCAGCAGTGTATGTGGACTGTCCTGCTGGCACTCTGTCCTTCTACAGAGTCTCCTCTGACACACTGATCCACCTCCACACCTTCAGCACCACATTCACTCAGCCTCTACATGCTGGGTTTGGGTTCTGGTTCCTCAGTGAGTCTGTGCTGTGTGTAGAAGCAGAGTGTGTGGAAGTGACAGCAGCTTCAACTTTGTGCTTTAAATGTTGATGATGTTTCACTTTCATTTGAATCACTGACTGTGATTTCAGGTCAGAACATGTTTTTGTCTTAGAAGCAGTGAAATGAAGAATGTGAAGCTGAATTTATGATCATGAACTTTGACATGTCCTCACAAATGAAACCCTTACATTAAGAAATGCATGATTCCATGTTGTTATGGCTCTGATATTAAAATGTAGTATTATAATAGGAGTTAATGGACCTAAGTGGAAAACACCATTTAAAACTGCTGCAATACAAACACTAATAACTCCAACTCAATATTTTGGCTAAACTTTGACATGACAGATATAAAATAATGCCTGAGCCTCCCAACTTGTAAAATAACTTGTTTTGTGCATTTTTACATGAAATATTTGCATCATGCAATCTAACTGGCATTTAAAGCGTTAAACTCCTCCAATGATGTTTGGTAGTTCTGAGCAGTCCTGAAGCTGTTTCACATATTTATGCAGAAAAATATGAATCTGTTAAGTTTTTAGAGCAGTTTTTAGAAGCGGACATTTTTGTCCCTGATGACACAAAGGGTAGTAAATGTGTTTCCCAGTGTTCTGGTGATGGATCAGAAACATTTACATTTGAATTCTAAAATTTGTGTTGAACTGCCCGATTGCCCTTTTTTTCCTCAACCTGTGACGTCGGTGGAGCTGCGATCACTCACCTGCTCCTGCCCGGGACGTTAAAAAGAAGCAAAGACACAAAGAAAATATAATACTTATGAGTGAATGACACATCTTTAAAAAAATATTTTATGTATTTGAAAAAGTAAAAAAAACCTGCACTGAGGGGTGAAGTGGACATCAGCTGAAACTGCTTTAGTATTTTTCCCCTTTCTTGTATTTATGATAAAATCAGGAATTTACTGTTGACGTATTGACAGGTTTATTTAAGGAGACGTCCTGACGTGCCGGCCGCTGCTCATTTGCATAAAACAGTTGGAGGCAGATATGAAGGATTTTACTGCTGCGTAAATATTGAAACTGGTTTTTGAACGTTGATCCAAAAAGTTCTGATCCCCACAGTGTGTGTGTGTGAACACTGTACACTGAAAACACATCATGTTAATCAAAGGGAAACAAACACAGATATTAAAAGTGTGAAAGATTCAGATTAAAATGATTGATCCCCATAGAGAATATATCTCTAACAGATTCACACACATCACAGTGTAAACATGCAGCTTCACACACACTGAAGCTTCATCTCTGTTGTGTCTCTGTGCTTGAAGGAGTCACACAGACACACTGTGCTGTGTCACTGTGTCCTCATATTGTTCCTCTGTTGTGTTACTGTCGATACAAACTGCTTCACACATGTTAACAAAAAGAATAAAAACCAACATGAACTGATGTGAGTGTGAGACATGAAAACACATCAGTCTGTCCAATGGCGCCACCTGCTGACAGAAACCTGTGATCAGCTGCTGTCTGGTTAAAGTGAGGCAGAATCTCCATCAGTCAACAGATGAATATCTACATCTATATGAACACAGAGGTCATCTGGATCCATCACATCTGAACTTTACTATAATAAAAACAGACATGTCTGGATGACATCACTGAACAGTGCAGGTCTGTCAAGGTGTCAGTCACTGTCAGATGGATTTCTCTGCACCTTTCTGTCTCACTCGCTGCTCGCTCACATACAAACAACTTCCTGGGTTGTTGTTTTACATTTTATTAAAGATAAGATAAGATAAGATAAGATAAGATAAAACTTTATTAATCCCGAAGGAAATTCTTGTGCCAGAGGTATCAAGTTACATTAAACACAGTTAAGTACAGAGTATAAGAGTATTAAGTGTCACTATAATCCAATCAGAGTACAGTACGCAGTATGAGCACAATATATGATACATGGATACAAATAGAGACCAGTGGAGGGAATGACAGTGATGCCGGACATGATCATCTAGCTCTTCTCCCTACAGAAAGGGTCAGAAGTTGTCTGAAGTCCGATGTATAGAGTGTGAACAGGAATGGAGACAGTACTGTGCCCTGGGGGTCCTAACTTTAAGCCTGGTCCTGGCCTGAAGCTCTTTGCACCTCTGAGCACACAGACACAGACTGAGGAGCTGCTCTCCATTCAGGATGAAGGCTGCCTCACATGGACCAATCAGAGGGAGGAGCTGGAGCCGTGTGGCCTGGAGCTCAGCCTGACATGAAGGTAGAAGAATCAGTCTTCTTCCACATGTAGTCAGTCGTACTCATGCCCACTCAGACCCTCGGGGCCTCTGCTGAGCCTCTAAAACCACAACCCAGCTGCTACCCAAGAGCCTGGATCCATCAGAGAGGAGCGGACATGGCTGAAACCGGGTCCAGGACCCAGTGAAACAGAGAGAGGGTCCACTGTAGGTCCTGCAGCTCCCAGGGTTTAACACACAGAGAGTCTCTTCTTCTGTGGTTCAGCAGCAGCTTGATTCTGAGGATGGTTCAGTGCAGCTTCATGGAAACATGTAGCTTGATTCTGAGGGTTTAGTGGATCAGAGATCAATAATCATCTCTGATCTGTCTGGAAAAGCTTCATGTTGATGGTTGGAGGAGGCTTCAGGCGCCTGTTGGTCTGTAGAGGAGCGAGCGTCCTCTGTTGAAATCTCTGTTGTTGTAAAGTCAAAGTTCAGCTGTGTTCTTGTAGATGTGCTGGAACTCTGCATCTGTGGACTGATGAACTTTCTGCCTCACTTCAAGCAGACAGCAGCTGATCACAGGTTCCTGTCAGCAGGTGGCGCCACAGAGTCGCTCCTGAAACACCTTCAATGGAGCCCAGCAGTCTGAATATGATGTCATCATCTTTCACAGGATCAGGTGTGTTTCCTGTGTCAGTGGACTTTGTGTTGTGGTTCTGTTTTCTTTGGTGTGTGTCACTGTTTGTATGAATTTATATCTTATGCAGCTGTTGTGTTTAGTTTCGATTTAACCCCTAACTAGTAACACAGTGTTTGCTGTGTGGTGGTTTCTTCTTATCAGGTTTACATCACAGCCTGTGTATGTGAAAACACGTCACCTGACAACTTTAATAACAAAGTGAAGTAACTTCATGGTCAAACTACCATGTCAGCAACACAGAGGGTAAAGAAAGGGTTAATAGCTGCTGCTTCTCTCTGTGCTAGAGCCCTCTCTGCTTTCATCCTCGTACAGTTTCCCCTTCTTGGTTCCTTCAGCAGGTCCTCCACACTGGCCCTTTCATGGCAGACCGTGGCCCCTGACTGACTGGACCCTGCAGTCCCTGTCCTCTGCTCACCAGGTAGTTAACTACAGCTCATCACTGTTGGTGTCTGTTTGTTTTCAGTCAGTCTGTGGATTCTTCCAGCTCTAAATAAACACTGAGATTATCATCAGATTATATTGTATATATAGTTTGAATACATCAGTGTTACCATCTACATATATATTAAAATCCATTCCTCTGTGGGATCAATACACTTTAACCTTTGGGGTTCAGATCAGAGTCAGAACTGTTTTTATTGATCAACGTTCAATATTCACGCAGCAGTAGAATCCTTTATGACGTCATCACTGTCCGCCTCCGGCTGCTGTATGAGCAGCGGTACGTCACGACGTAAAACCTCAAACACTTTAATATAGACGAGCTGAAACTAAAGAAAGTCCCATTCACAGATCACGCTGTTTATCTGTCGCCTTAAATGTTGCAGAAAGTCGTTTCACAGAAAGCAGAGAGAGTTTTTAAAGGAGCCCAGAGCAGTGGAGTAAAACTCTAATCTCTAAATCTCTCTCTATCGCTCTGAACGAGCCGCCAGGTTGTTCCAATCACATGGAGAGATCAGCCAATCAGAGACTGGAGGAGGTCATGTGATGTACGGGAGTTCACTGGAGAGAAATGAAACAAAATAATCTTCTTAAACTGTTTAGTGTGTGTTTGAGTGTCTGTGACGTTTTGAATGGATGAATAATTTTTATTTTTGGTTTTATACAATACAGTACAAATACACAATTCACCTCAAAACCAAAGAGGGAATAGGCTGAAGCCTCCAGCTTATGTTTACTCAAACAGTTTGAGCTGATGTCCACACTCAGTGTAAATGTAACTTTTTTACTTGTGTTGTTTCTGAAATGTGTGGAATGATAGTGGGTGTAGCCTGTATCTAGCTGCAGACTGTGACTGTGTGTCTTCATATATCACCATGAATGCTTCATTAAATAACACTCAGCTCATGCTGAACTAACCATGTGATCATGTCTGCTGGAAGTAAAAGCTTTGATATAGTCAGTGTTTCTACAACTGCACTTTCTGGACAGGAAGTGCAGACCAGGGTTGATCCAACCAGCTGGAAGAAGATGAGCTGAAGCAGTGACAGAAAAGTTTGATGCAGCAGCTGTTGGTTTGTTTGGTGCTTTGGTAGAAACGCACTGAGGACATGTGAGGTTAACCTGAGAAATAGAAGAGCTGGTAAAACCACAGAGGAGGAGGAGCGAGGTTTCATGTGATGGTCCAACCTCTCACACTGTCCCTCCTTGTATGTAAATGAGCATGGTCCTGAGCAGCTCGGTGTAAATCAGTACAGGAAGTGATCAAGTTCTAAATTAAAGTCACATTCATGAACTTCACGGTTTATTTGTCGCCTCAAATGTTTTCAGAAACTCGTTTAACTGAATTATTTCAACGATATCAGAGAAAGTTTTTAACCGAGCCGCCATGTTTGTTCTGTTTGAAACCCCGCCCACAGTGAGAAACCAGCCAATCAGAGGAGACCTCTGTTTATTTAGACTGCACGAGGACTTGCAATCGCCCAAAAACTTTAAGGAGTGAGCCGAGGACATTTCCTCCTGTGAACCATTCAATCAGGTTTGCTGTGAGTCGTGCAGCTAAAAAGGATTTCAGGACCCCAGCCTGAAGGTCAGACTCGGTGTGTTACTGTGGGTTAAGGTGATTCTCGTGAAGTGTCAGCAGTGAGTGAAGGTGTTGGTCAGCAGCTCCATCAGTCTGTAACAGCTAGGGGTGGGCGAATCGATCTAAATATCCATAGTATCGATACCAACGTTAGGATCAGTAATTACTCGATACTAGCGTGATGAGATCGATATTTCTCTGGAAGTTTCTCTTCATACCTTCAGCAACTTTACTCGTATTTACTCGCGGTGCAGACAGCGCTGCTCCATCACTCTGCTCAGTGCGCAGGCGCTGAGTTATTTCACAGCGACAGACGAGGAAGAAGAAAAAGCGACAGGAAAGCGACCTGCGGCTGTGTAAACACAACTCATTTACACAAACATAAAGCAGCAGAGCCCAAAGACCTCGAGCTGCAGAGTAAACAGAGGAGGAGGAAGAGGCAGATCTCCGAACATGAACCACAGACAGAGGTGACTGACAGATGCTTAACACTCATGAATATCCAGGTAGATGAGTTAAAGAAGTGAAAGTTCAGACTGAGTAATCACTCAGAATGACTGAACAGTCATCACATCACCAGCTGAAATAAATCTCGTTTTTCTCAAATTCCAAAATATATCTAATAATGTAATTATATAAGTTTATATAATGATATGTATTTCAGTATGGTTAGTATAATTATTACCTGTAGAAGGATCTTTATTCTTCATATTTAGGCTACATGTGTTAGACTTTTATCAAATTACCTTCATTATGATATTTAACCTACATGATTCATAAACAGCCATGGCTGTCACAAGGAGCATCGCTGACATGATGGTGAAGTTATCATTTCATTCAAGTTATACAGTTTTGCACTTTTGTTTCAGCTTGATTTACTTAACAAATGTTTATTGTGTATTATCATTCTGCTAATCATGATCAACTAATTAAAAGGCAAAAGAATAATCATTGTATGATCAGGATTGTTTTTTTTATTCCTTTGATCATCATCATTTAGCAGCCTCTCTTCACTTAAAGCCCACAGCCCTTTTTGTTTTTAGAAAGAAACGTTAAGTGTCTCAGAACAACAAGCCTCCACATACAATGCTGCTTCTGGTGAAATTAAGATACTAACTGAGTAATTAATATGAAATGACATCAACAGCACATGAAGGGTTACACACTGAAGTTAAGCTTGTCCACTCGGGTACTGTGTTGTGGTGCTGTTGTCAGTCTCCTCTGCACATTTCACACACTACATGCTGATGAGGGACTTTGACCTCTTGTGTCTCCTGTTATGATGCATTACAGTGTTCAGACTGCTGCACTTTTATTTTCTTACTTGAAGAACTGAAGAACTTTTACTTTATTTTTGTTATTTAACCCCTGTCATACAACAGTATTTACACTGTAAGAAGTTACTAAGAGGAGATAACTGATGTCATAAACTTCAGGAACAAGACCACGTCATGGTTATAGAGTCAGACCTCTCTGTGTGTTTCAGTCTCTTCATCCTCCTCCTCCTCATCCTTTAACTCTTTCAGGCTGTGAACCTGCTGAATCAGCATGCTGCTGTGCTCTTGTTCCTAAAAACTAAACTAAGATTTGCTCCATGTTGGAGCAGAAAATCCTTCATTCTTTTGCTGTTTTTTTGTTCCTAAAAACCCTTTTTAATAAAGAAACTATGATGAACTGTTCAGTGTCTGTGTCATCAAACATGCTCCAGAGCTTCTTCTGTTCTCATGAAGGTCTTTTTAGAACAACTCTCTGGCGCCACCTGCTGACAGGAAATGGACGAGCTGCTGTGTGGGTTCAGAGGAGAACATGATGAGAGCAGGAGGTCAGAGGTCACTGCAGCAGACCTGCTGTGTAACTGTAGAAGAGCTGCCACAGTCTGCTCCTCTCTGTGGGTCACACTCTGAACTGCTGGGGCCCGTTTCATGAGGCGGGTTCAGTTTGGGGACACAGTAAATGAGTTCCCAGTCTGAACAGGTTTGTATCTAGTAGGAGGTAACTTGACAGAGTTGAATCAGTTTGTAACAACAGAACATTTAGTGTGAGAGAAGATGATCCTGCTGCTCCTCATCCTCACCTCCTCAGCAGCAGCACTTGAAGTGAAGGAGACACAGAGCTCCTATCAGTAAAAGACTCAGTCCTGTATCAGGTCAGCAGACACAGAGGGACGGACAATAATCTTTGATGAAAGGAAAGGACCTCTAACAGTTCTGATAGCAGCGGCTGTGTTTTATTTCTGTGAAAGAGTTCCACAGTGATCTGACCTGCAGACTTTCCTTCATCTTCATCTTCATCTTCTAAACTGCTAACGACTGAGGATCAATCAGAGCATTGGATGCTGCACATACAGTGAAGTTTGCTCCTCATGTGGGTTAAAGCAGGAACTATTGGTTTGTGACAAACCTTCCTTTGAGTAAATGATGTCATTACATGTGCCTACATGTACATCTCTCGTGGATTGAGAACTACCTGACAGGCCGACCACAGCTTGTGAGACTGCAGAGCTGTGTGTCTGACACCCTGACCAGCAACACTGGGGCCCCTCAAGGAACTGTGCTGTCTCCCTTTCTGTTCACCACCTACACAGCTGACTTCCAGTACCACTCTGAGCTGTGTCACCTTCAGAAGTACTCAGATGACTCCATAGTTGGGTGTGTGGAGAACGGACGGGAGGATGAGTACAGGGGCCTTGTGGAGTGTGTTGTCAGGTGGTGTGGGGAGAATCACCTGCAGCTGAATGTGACCAAAACAAAGGAGATGGTGGTGGACTACAGCAGGGATAAGCCCCACCCTCCCCAGTCTGTATAACTCAAACATCCAATCACTGAAACGGATTACACGTAGGATGGAGAGGATGTGGCAGTCCTCTAAATCAGATGACTCCCGGAGGATCTGGAGAGACAGTCTGCTGACGTATAAGAAGGCCCTTCGCAAAGCCAGGACAGCCTACTATTCATCACTAATAGAAGAAAACAAGAACAACCCGCGCTTTCTCTTTAACGCCGTGGCCAGGCTGACAAAGAGCCACAGCTCTGTGGAGCCTCGCATTCCTGCAGCTCTTAGTAGTGAAGACTTCATGAGCTTCTTCACCGATAAAATCACCACTATTAGAGGACAAATCAACCACAATCTCTCTGTGACCGCTGAGGATACACCGCCACTTCTGGAAACGGATCCTGATCTAACTCTGGACTGCTTCGTGCCCATCGGCCTCCCTGAGCTGACCACCAGCATCAGCAAGTCTAAACCTACTACCTGTCTTCTGGATCCGATCCCTTCACGGCTCCTCAAAGATGCTATTCCTCTGATCGGAGACTCTATATTAGGACAGATCAACTTGTCTCTGGGAACAGGATATGCACCACAGGCTTTTAAAACTGCTGTGATCATTCCGATACTTAAAAAACCTTCACTGGACCCGGACGTCCTAGGAAACTACAGACCGATCTCCAACCTCACCTTTATCTCCAAACTACTCGAAAGAGCTGTTGTAAGTCAGCTAAATGACCACCTGTGTAGTAACAGTCTGTTTGATGCTTTCCAGTCTGGTTTCAGAGCCCATCACAGCACAGAAACAGCACTGCTTAAAGTCACCAATGACCTCCTCATGGCATCGGACCGGGGTCTCGTCTCTGTACTCGTTCTACTGGATCTCAGTGCTGCCTTCGACTAGGTAGACCATCGCATCCTGCTACACAGATTGGAACACGAGATCAGGATTACAGGAACAGCACTGCGCTGGTTTAAATCATATTTATCTGACAGATTTCATTTTGTTCACACTAACGATGTGTCTTCCACAGGTACAAGGGTTAACCACGGTGTTCCACAGGGTTCTGTGCTCGGACCGATCCTGTTCACCCTCTACATGCTCCCTCTAGGAAACATCATCCAGAAGCACGGCATAAACTTTCATTGTTATGCTGATGATACCCAGCTGTATTTATCCATGAAGCCTGAAGAAACGGAGCCGCTAGTCAGACTACAGGCGTGTCTAAAGGACATAAAGGACTGGATGTCCTCCAACTTTTTACTATTAAACTCGGACAAGACTGAGGTCATTGTTTTTGGACCGAAACATCTCAGAACTAGTTTATCAGATAATACTTTCTCCCTGGATGGAATTACTCTGGCCTCCAGTACGACTGTGAGGAACCTTGGAGTTATCTTTGATCAAGACATGTCGTTTGTCTCTCATATTAAGCAGGTCTCCAGGACCGCTTTCTTTCACCTGCGTAATATTACTAAGATCAGGAGCATCCTCTCTCAGAGTGATGCTGAAAAGCTCATCCATGCTTTTGTCACTTCACAAGACTGGACTACTGCAACTCTTTATTGTCAGGATGTCCACATTACTCCATCAACAGTCTGCAGCTGATCCAGAACGCAGCAGCTAGAGTTCTGACAGGAAGCAGCCAAAGGGATCACATCTCTCCTGTTCTAGCGTCTCTTCACTGGCTCCCAGTGGACTCAAGAATACACTTCAAGATCCTTCTTCTAACCTACAAGGCTCTTCATGGACTTGCTCCATTGTATCTGCAGGACCTGATTGTACCATATGCTCCTAATAGGACACTCAGATCTCTGAGTGCAGGTTTACTAGTAGTTCCTAGGATTCATAGAAGTAGAATGGGAGGACGAGCTTTCAGCTATCAGGCACCGCTATTATGGAACCAGTTACCAATCTGGGTCCGAGAGGCAGACACTGCCTCCACCTTTAAGACTAGACTTAAAACTTTTCTGTTTAGTAAGGCGTACAGTTAGCCTTAGACCTAGTGTGTAGCACAGCTATGCTGCTCTAGGCCTACGTTGTCGGGGGGCACAAACATGATCCACTGAGCAGTTTCCCTCTCACCCTCTAACCTCTCCTTTTCTCTCCTTAGTCTGGCTCACACTGGTCTCAAGACCTGGATGATGACCTGCAGTCCGGCCCGTGAAGTCTCTCTTGCTCTACGTTGTCGGGGGGCACAAACACGATCCTCTGAACACCCTCTGACCTCTCCTCCACTCTCCTTAGTCTGGATCATACTGGGTAATATCGTCTCATAATCTGTGTTAACTGTCTTCCTTGTAGTTCTGTGCCTCGCTCTCGCTCTCTCTCTTTGCAGGTCTCAAGACCTGCATACTGACCTGCAGTCTCTCCTGTGCTCATCGACTTCACTAACCCCTGCTGCTCATCCTTGCTATCAAATTACTATTCCTACTTATGGACCGACGATATAGATATCTATTGCAATATAATCACTGTTTCATCTTGCTGTCATGTTTGCTCTGTACTGTATCATGTTTGTATCATGTTTGCTCCTCTCTCTCTCTCTCTCTTTCTCCTTCATCCTCTCTCTCTCCTCTCTCTCTCTCCTTCATCCTCTCTCTCTCTCTCTCTCTCTCTCCCTCATCCTCTCTGACTAGCGGCAGGACTAGTTCCCCCTTAAGTTGACGGGTCCTGCTCAAGATTTCTTCCTCTTAAAGGGAGTTTTTCCTTGCCACAGTGCTCTTAGGGGGGTTCCTGTCAAGCGCTTTGAGACAATGTCTGATTGTAATATGCGCTATATAAATAAAACTGAACTGAACTGTATCAGTGGGAAAGATGTGGACATAGTCCCATTTTACAAGTTCCTGGGGGTCCAACTGGACCATAAACTGGAGTGGTCCACAAACACTGAGGCTGTGTACAAGAAGGCCATGAGCAGACTGTACATCCTGAGGAGACTCAGGTCCTTCAGTGTCTGCAGCAGGATGCTCCACATGTTCTACAGTCTGTCATGGCGAGCACCATCTTCTTTGCTGTGGTGTGCTGGGGATCAGGCATTAAAGCAAAGGACGCCAACAGACTAGACAAACTCTTCAAAGAGGCAGGGTCTGTTGTTGGCTTTAAGCTGGCCATCCTGGAGGAGGTGGCGAGGGACAGAGTGCTGGCCAAACTGCTGTCAATCATGGACAGTCCCTCCTTAAAGTTAATGTGCTGCAGATATTCATCTGTTGACTGATGAAGATTCTGCTTCACTTTAACCAGACAGCAGCTGATCACAGGTTTCTGTCAGCAGGTGGCGCCATTGGACAGACTGATGTGTTTTCATGTCTCGTGCTCACATCAGTTCATGTTGGTTTTTTCTTTTTGTTAACATGTGTGAAGCAGTTTGTATCGACAGTAACACAACAGAGGAACAATATGAGGACACAGTGACACAGCACAGTGTGTCTGTGTGACTCCTTCAAGCACAGAGACACAACAGAGATGAAGCTTCAGTGTGTGTGAAGCTGCATGTTTACAGTGTGATGTGTGTGAATGTGAAACATGATACATCAGACCAAAGAACAAACAGAAGTTAAAGTACAGTTCACTTACTCATGTGTATGCTGAACAGGACGAGTTTGGGCAGAACACCTACGTAATAGTGAGATTATCACCAGATTATCATGAAGGAGAAAATGCAGATTTATTCTGTGTTTGAGCAGCAGACTGCTGCTGTGTGACTGTAGAAGAGCTGCCACAGTCTGCAGCTCCTCTCTGTTCTTCACACACTGAACTGCTGCTTTGTTTCTATTGACCCACAGTTCTGTTCAGACTGGTGACAGTTTATTGTGTGTCACATGTTCACAGCCAGGATGCTGCTCTGTCTTCAGGCTCCTCCCTGACTGCACCTATGATCTGAGCTCATTGCTGGCAGCAGCAGATGTTTGGGGGTCTCTCATGGAGGTTCAGTGCTCTGATGATCCTGAAGAACTCTTCCACTGTGAGTCTGTGCCTGCTGCTGTTTGTGTGTCTTCCTACAGATTGTGTGTCTGTGTTTGTGTTGATGTTCACATGCTGATGGATTTGAAGTCTGTGTTTGTGTTGGTGCTTTATGTTTGTTTCTGTTTTTAATCAATATTTCTCATTCAGTTCGCTGAGTCTCTCATGATTGAAATATAGTAATATGTACATAGGAAGGTCTAAGCAATGAGTTGCACTTAGTCAACAGACTTCATGTCCAAACACCAACTCTGCACCAACTCAGTCCCCTTTAGTGATAATGCCAGGAGGACGGCAACTCTACAGAACCCACTAACCAGTGGGGAGCGGACATTTTGCATAGGGGGGCATTCACGTACTTCATCCCAACACCCTGTACAACGACACAATTTTCGCCCATCAGATATTTTGTCAGCAAAACAAATCCTTCAGAGATAAAAGGTCTGAAACGGGGGTCAGGGTCATCCTGTAACCTTTCCTTTTGTGGCTCCTGACTGCTTGGGGTAAGGGGTGTCACAGTCTTAATCAGTCCCACGCCTTTAGACTGAGGCTGCGCCGGACCAGAAGAGGACCGCTTACGCCTCAAGGAAAGGCAATCAGCAACTAAGTGTCCCTTCTTATGGCAATAAAAACACTCCTTTTCTCCACGTGGAGGTGATGATGGGCCCTTGGGTTTGTCAAAAGGGGGACAAGCAAAATCAGAACCTGTTGGGCGAGACACAGGGGGTCTCTCAGGGTGAGAAGACACAAAAACTTGTGAAGTAATTTTTTAGAAGCGAAAAATGAGGGATTAACACAAGTTGAAATCAAATGTACTAAGAATGTTAACACAGCAGGCCGCAGTAGTTATGTTGACATAGATATTTAAGTCCAGTTTAGTACATTAAGGAATTTGATTTAAATGACCATACTATTTAAATTGACCTGAAAAAGTTTTGCAAGTTCAACCATCCCCACGAAGGAGTTCACTCAATTAACAATCAACGGTTTACACAACTGACAATTTTAATTATATTGAAATAGATTTGTTTAAATAACTACTGGGGAATAAACTATGAATGTTTGTTTGCTTCAATGTTTACATTGGACTGATGATAAGAGCAGCGAGCTCTTGTGTCTCCTGTTATGATACATTCTATTGTTTGGATTTTTGCACTTTTATTTTCTTACATGAAGAACTCTGTCATGATTATAGAGGCATGTCTGAGCTCTCTGTGTGTTTCAGTCTCTTCATCCTCCTCCTCCTCATCCTTTAACTCTTTCAGGCTGTGAACCTGCTGAATCAGCATGCTGCTGTGCTCTAATAAAGACTGTAATTAACTGTTCAGTGTCTGTGTCCTCAAACATGCTCCAGAGCTTCTTCTGTTCTCATGAAGGTCTTTTTAGAACGACTCTCTGGCGCCACCTGCTGACAGGAAATGGATGAGCTGCTGTGTGGGTTCAGAGGAGAACATGATGAGAGCAAGCGGATTTTTTTATCAATATTATCAACTGTAATTGACTCTGACATGAAGTGTACTAAATGTAAACACATCTATGAAACATGTGTTCATTTCTGATCAAAGTGCAGCGACTGATCCTCAGAGAGATGATCCATCAGAGGAAGAGGAGGTCTGCACATCACTCAGATGATGAAGATGGAGGAGGAGGAGAGTCTGCAGGTCAGATCACTCTGAATCTCATTGAATAGATCTTTGATGGTTCCATTTCTTTGAAAACAGTGTTGTTACGATGGATGTAAAATGTATCAACAAACAAATACAGGACACAGAAGACACATACTACTGTCAGTCCAATGATGAGTCCTGTCCGTCCTCCTGGGTCTACTGGTGGACTCGGAGTTAGACTCAGAGCTGGACTCAGAGCTGGTCTGTCAGGGTGTGTCTGAGCAGCAGCTGCTGTAAAGGACAAAAATGTGAGTTGAGACTTGTTGATGTTTAAATGAACATGTGGACTGTTTGAATTGAACCTGATGCTGTCTGTCTGTACAGAATATTATATGTTAGATGTTAGAAGAACAGAAATCAGACAGTTCTCAGCAGACAGCAGCTTTAACTTACTCACCAGAGACTGTGAGCTCACAGCTGGAAGAACCAGAACCAGAAGCTGTCCTCACATCACACACATACAGACCAGAGTCTTCAGTCCTGAGTCTGGACAGATGAAGTCTGATTCGTCCTTCTCTGAGGGCGTCTGTGTCACTCTGGACTCTTCCTGAAAAACCTTCATCCACAGACTCTGAGATCTCAACACCAGCATGGACCAGATTCAGGACTGATACTTTCTGTTCGGTAAAATGTCCACATTTGACATAAATCCCCTCAGTCTTAGTCTGAGTGTCTGTGGGGAACGTCCACTCCAGTGTGATGTTGTGGTTCTCCTCTGCCTGATAGGAGCTCTGTGTCTCCTTCACTTCAAGTGCTGCTGCTGAGGAGGTGAGGATGAGGAGCAGCAGGATCATCTTCTCGGACAGGACTCATCATTGGACTGACAGTAGGAGTTCTCCTGATGGTCTTTGTAGTTTTATTGTGTGTGTTTAGAGAGAATATGAAGTCTTGTGTCTCAGAACAACAACCCTCCACATACGATGCAGTTAGTGGTGAAACTGAGATACTAATTGAGTGATTAATAAGAAATGATATCAACAGCACATGAAGGGTTAAACACTGAAGTTAGGGTTAGCCACTCATATAACCTATGATGGTATTTTCAGAGTGTATATCTGCACTGTACATTTCATACGTTGCTGAGCCCTCAGTCATGTCACATGACACAGCGAGCAGTGGTGCACATGGTGCTGGAGCCACTGTGGTTGACCTCTGTCTGGGTTAAAATGTGTCAATTCCCTGTTTGACCAGAAGGTGGAGCACGCGGTGTTGTGAAGGTATAAGGCGTGTAGGAAGTAATCATTTTAGGGTTGTTGGCCGGAGGAAGCACACAGTTTTTTGACCGTCAGGTAGCGTGTCATGATAAATTTGATTTTATTTCAGCATGTTAACCAGTGGTTCTCGTTAATTATATGTGGATCAATGATCAAATATCTGAGTGGACATGATGGTGTCAGAATAAAAATGCACTTATTAATCATATGAAGTTTGGACTGTGATTTATGACACGCTGGACAGGAGACGCGTCAGGAAGAAACCCCCGGCATAACAGCACGCAGTGACTGATTTATCTTTGATGTTAGATAGTCCAGGTGGTGTCATCAGCAGCCTGCTCACTGCTGCCTCTCCTGAATTCCAAGATCATCTCCACATTCAAGGTGAGGTGGTTGTTGCCACACCACCTGGTCAGCTGCTCCACCTCTTTTCTGTACAGTGTGTCGTCATTGTTAGTGATGAGACTTACAGCAGCATCATCTGATGATTTAATGATGTGATTGGAGCTGAACCTGGCAGTCAGAGACGTGAACAGGAGTGGGCTGAGCACACAGTCCGGGGTGGAGCCTGTGCTCAGTGTGATGTATAATTTCATGAACTGCGTCTCAGTTGGTGACTCTAAATTGCCCGTAGGTCTAAGTGTGAATGGTTGTTTTTCTATGTATGATGTGTCACATAAAGGAGCCTCAATAAAGTCAAAACATAAGAAAACCTGCAACACATTACAAGTTCTTCTTCAGTTTGCCCTGATATCCATAACCTAAGCTTCCTGCTTCCTGCTCTGCATTCAAGCTGCAGCTGAACACATTCGCAGCCTTCTGCAGCGTCATCAGTATTCAGATAAAACTATAAACTAGTTTACACCTTAAAGAGTGAAAACAAACAGAACATGGACAGACACAGACTTCAGATGTTGTTGAAGCAGTCCAGCCCCCATTCTCTGTGAGATACATAAGCTACATAAGAACTGGATTAAATCTGCTGTTTAGATCAAATAGGATTCACATATTGATACTACAATGAGATTCTTCACTCTTGCTTCTTTGACTGCATTCAGTATGGAGACTGTCTCTGTGCAGCTACTTTCACCAAGATGAAATGAGAGCCTCCACAGACACCAGTGGATCAGGATGCTTTCTATTGTCCCTCTGTAGAAGGTTGTCATGATGTGTGGAGGGGTTTTGGAACTTTTCAGTCTGTGCAGGAGGTGGAGGTGCTGCTGGGCTTTCCTGATGAGAGCATGGTTGTTGGTAGACCAGGTGGTGTCGGCAGCAACATGAGGAACTTTGATGGTCAGAGGTGGCTGCTCACTGCTGCCTCTTCTGAAGTCCAAGATCATCTCCTTGGTTTTCTCCACACTTAAGTACAGGTTGTGGTTGTCACACCACCTGCTGCTCCACCTCTTTTAAATTGCCTGTAGGTGTGAGTTTGAGTGTGAATGGTTGTTTATCTGTGCATGTTGCCCTGTGATGGACTGGTGACCTGTCCAGGATGTACCCCACCTCCCACCTGTAGATAGCTGGGATAGGCTCCAGGCCCCCGTGACCCTGCACTGCAGGATGAAGCAGGATCAGTTATCAGTTATCATAAAGGAGCCTCACTAAAGTCAAATCATGGTAGTGATTTGTTGCCACACTGCAAATTGATGACAGCCCCACAGTCACATGTGTCTGGGTTTCCCAGCCTCTGTCATTCAACCATTCATTCATGTATCTGTCCATGACTACAATCACTAATGCCAAACCCTGTGAACACCACAAATACGATTATTGTAATATTATTACAAAATGATGGCAAAAACCTGCAACACATTGCAAGACGAGTTTTCCCTCAGTTTGATGGATCCCTGACCTTTGCAGTGCAGTTTGTTGGCTTATAGTAAATTCTCCTATTTGTTATGCTGCTCTCCTGTTTCAGAGATGAATACAGATAGTGTCTGTATTTCACAAAATCCACAGATATCCATAAATTAAGCTCAGCTTCCTGCTTCCTGCTCTGCATTCAAACTGCAGCTGAACACATTCACAGCCTTCTGCAGCTTAAGATAAATCTATAGTGTCTTTCCAGCCTAAACAATTAGAACTTTAAACAACTCCTCACAGTAAAAATGCAAACGTGGATGAGTTTGGACCTTGATCATCAAGTCATGCCACACAAAGCTTCTGACAACAAGTGCAGGGATCGTTGGACCAACAAAGAGACTTGTGACACTTTGCTTTGTTGTTTTAAGACTCAAAACAGCAGCGTTGATGACTTGGATTGAATACAATGAAACAGATATTACAGCTGGACTGTGTGCATCAAGCTGGGAAACCAGTGCATGATGTGTAGTCAGAAAAAATGTTGTCATCGGTGTTATCTTTCCACTGCACCTTGTAGGATGAGGTCAGGGCTTATAGATCTGACCTGGAAAAGGGACGAAGAGCTATAGTTTGACATGAAATCACACAGCAGTACATGTTAGGCTGTCTTCCTTGGACTCCCTGAACCTTTATCTTGCCTATGTTGCCTTTTTTTCTTTTATTGTTTGCAGGTTGTATCACCTGCATTTTATAGTGCTATGTTTTTCCGTACTAGACCTGCTTTGCAAAAAATGTTCATAAAAATATGTTTATAAAAAGTGTGGTGGTTGTAGTTTTTGTCCTTGCATATGAAAAAAACTTGTGTCTATTCATGTTTTACTTACTTTTAATCTTACTCCAGTAAATGAAATCATCCTATTGTATAATCATGAGTGTGCTCACACTGATTGTCAGATAACAACTGCTATCACATGAGAACTGTCAGCACACCTGACTTGTACGCAGACATTTACATAAAACCACTGCAGTTCTTTTTGCATATGGAGACCTACAATAATGTGTCTGTGTGGCAGAGAAGTGAAGCAGTGTGGACTTTCCCTGATGTTTGCTGATAAAAGCAGAGTTTCCTCTGAGAGCCCACAGAGCTCCTCATGATGGAGAGGATCCTGCTGGCTGTCTTGTTCCTCTCAGGTCAGTCAACTCTTTCTGTTCGCTAGAATCTATTGGATAAAATCCTCTTTTTTAATCTGGAGCCACCTCACATGTTCAAACATTTGATTTCCTCACAGGGGGACTCGTCCTCTCCTCTTCTCGTCTTGTCCATCAGTACCACTTTGTTCATGAATATAAGACTTGGTCTGAGGCTCGGACCTACTGCAGAAACTACCACACAGACCTGGCTACTATTGAAACCACTGAAGAAATGGAACAACTTGTCAACACAGCTTCATCTGCTGGTTACAGTGCTGAAGTCTGGATTGGCCTTTATGTAAATTACTATTGGCACTGATGATGTTTGGAACACGATAAACCAAACAGACACAAAATCTTTCTTACCTTATGCGTACTCTGTATGTAATTTCACCACATACAGTGGATCAGGGGGCTGGACTTACTGCCCCGAGGAACGTCCATTCCTCTGTTATGATGGTGAGTACACAGCACACATTCAGCATTCTGTGTGTTCAAATGTATGTATTTTAAATTCAATTCAATTCAATTTGAAACCTTTATTAGTCCCACAATGGGGAAATTGCTTAAGGCAGCCCAGCAAAGAGCACCATACACCAGTGAGTACACTGGAGGCTATGCAGGTAAAGTGTCTTGCCCAAGGACACACAACACCAACCAACCACCAACCTTCTGGTTACTGGACAACCCTGCTATACCACTGAGCCACTGCTGCCCACACAATATATTCTGTACTGTATATAATGTGTAGAGTACATCCTTTTTAAAGAACTCAACACTTTGTTTCTACAGCTGGTGGAAACAGGAATATTTTTGTGAATCAATCAATGAGCTGGTTCAGAGCTTGGAGGTACTGCAGGGAGAACTACACGTATCTGACGTATAGCTGGTCCAGCAGTGACTATGTGTTGGTTCCGAGTGGAGTGGAGGCATGGAGTGGTCGCATCTCCTACCCTTATGTTTATTGGAGTGATCGCAGCAATTCTTCATTCAGGTACTGGGATGAAAAAATAACTGATATGTACTACAATGCATTGTATGGTGCTGCAGCTGTGCAGAAATCAGGAAGATGGAGGTTACTGCAATCTGGCACCCAACTACCATTTGTCTGTTCTGGAAACAAGGAAAATGTTTTAGACCGTAGAAAGAAAAAAAGAAGCCTGTAAAAGAAGAGCTTCATAAAAAAGGTACGTTGTTAAAGTTGTGAGGTCACACCTTTAAAACAACAACAAACTCACACTCAGTTTTTGTCTCTCGTGTGTTTGAAGTGGTTCAGGTGAGGATAAAGTCAGAGAACTCCTCTGTGGATCTGAACGACCTTGCTGCTAAAGCAGAGCTCCTGAAAAAGGTCAGTCTGCAAACTCTCCAACATTTATCTTTTGAAATGTTCACTGTGCTCAGTGCAGGTAAAGAAACAGAAAAACATGCAGCTCATTTAATGTTCAGTCACTGATTTATCTTCCTGTTACTGTGTGTGTTGCAGCTGTAGGACAGACTGAAGGAGAAAGGAGTGACTGGAGTCACCCTGAAGTGGAGAGAACAGCCTGATGGGAAAGTCTTCCACAAAGAGAGGAAGAGACAGAAGAAGGAGCTCTGAAATATGAACTATCATCATCAGTAGAACTGAGTGGAACATGTACATATAATGACTGTCTTCATTATCAGATAAGAGAGCCCAATCAAACTGATGAAACACAAATAGTATATTGTTTTATTCAATGCTAGAATACGACAGATGATGCAAAACTGTAAAACTAATTAGCACAGAAGAACAGAAATCAGACAGTTCTCAGCAGACAGCAGCTTTAACTTACTCACCAGAGACTGTGAGCTCACAGTCTCTGGTGAGTAAACATTTTCTCTTCAAGGGTTCATAAATATGTGAATCTAATATTTGCCATGAGGAGAAGTGTGTCAGTCCTCAGAGCTCAGACAGTAGCTGCTCATGTGTTTGTCCTTTCTATAGAAAACAGTCCACAGACTGTTACAGAGGAAGGTCTCAGTGTTTCACTCAGTCTGTTCCTCTGACTTTTCCAGGAAGCTGTGATGACGTCAAAGGACCTTCTGAACATTCTGCAAGATCTGACAGATGAAGAGTTCAAAACCTTCAACTGGTTTCTGCAGCAGCCCGGCTGCCTAGAGGGCCACGCACCCATCAAAACATGCCACCTGCAAAAGGAACACAGGCTGGAAACAGTGACTGTGATGGAGCAGACATATGGAATTCCTAATGCAGTGCAGGTCACCTGGAACATTTTAGGGGAGATCCCCAGGAAGGACCTGCAGCAGACATTGGATGACATCAGGAACACTAACCCTGGACCTTCAACTCAGACTTTGTCTTCTCCTCATGCTGAAGGTGAGAAGCTGCATTCTCTGTTATGTACGACAGCATATTAGGGCCATTTTAAGAAAAAGAAATACTGACCTGGAAAGGGGGGGGGCGCTAATATTCTGAGATTAAAGTAGCAAATTTGTGAGAAAAAAACTCAGAAATTTATATCCGTTTTTCTTGGTCACGGAATCGTGTTGCGTTTCCAAGACGTCATCTTCATTGCATGCATGCATACGGTTTATGTGTACATGTAAACTGTTTCAGGGCTTTAGTTCAGTTCAGGGTGTTATGAGAGTGGTATATGCCTTCTTAAGAGGATGGCAGTGAGTAGCCTACGTGTGTGTGTGTAGTGGGTGTATACTTTCTTCTGCGTTGTGTAATCAAAAACCAACTTCTTTCTTGGCTCGACAGGCCGTTTATTAGGGTCAGGCTGGACACAGAAATCTTGTATCCAGAGTTCTAACAAGCTCCACAGTGACACACTGAAAAATAAACCCAAAGTTAGCATATAGCGCTGTATTACGAGACAG
Organism: Parambassis ranga; assembly: GCF_900634625.1. NCBI lineage: Eukaryota > Metazoa > Chordata > Actinopteri > Ambassidae > Parambassis > Parambassis ranga. The sequence goes on along the minus strand of NC_041026.1, from coordinate 3,201,198 downwards.
CACTGCTACTGCATTTAAGCTAGCAGCTAGCAGCTTGTCAAACGGACTGCTTAATTTACAACGCTTAGCAACCAACATTAAAAGGAAACTTATGGTTATTATTCCAACAACATATAACAATAGGAATGTGGACTTATGACAGCAAAACAACAAAGTAAGTTGCTAATTTCTGCAGAGCTTATTAGACTCGGACTTACCACGTGAACAGCACATGTAAGACTGGTGACAAGGGTGGAGTATCCCTTGCCAACTCTGCAAGGGCCCTCTAGAGGGCGCCAAAACCCCACTGTCCCATGGAAAAACCATACAATCAACATAATACAGGGAAAATAATGGGATCAAAAGTAAATGAAGAAGTTATTACCTCCTTACATGTGTGTACCTGTGGCGGTGTGTGTATGTGAGTGTGCAGGATACAGGAGAGTGTATGTGTGTAGGAGTGGGAGAGAAGATGAGAGTTCTTAGCTTGAGAGAGGGGTGAGTTATTAACAAGAAGTATATGTACAGCGTAAAGAATAAGAGAATAAAGCTGCCGCCCTGCAAGGACAGGAAAGTGCTCTGGTCTCCCTTTACTCCAGCTGTGTGTGACGGTGGGGCTTAACCACGAGCAACGTAGCTCGTCCTCTGTGCCTCCTGACTACGGTTGGGAGGTTGAAGCAGGAAAGGTTATCAACGGTGTTATCTTTCTCACAGCATTGCCACAGTAAAACTTGATGAGCTTTTCCACGGCGACCATGACAGCAAGCAACGTCTATCCAGATTTGCGACTTTATAGCCTAATGTCAGAGAATATCTGAGGTTTTCCCATACATTTCTGAGTTTTTTCTAGCAAATTTGCTACTTTTATCTTAGAATATTAGCCCCCCGCCTCTTCCGGGTCAGTATTTCTTTTTCTTACAATGGCCCTAATACACCGTCGTACTTATGAGATCTCTACGTGGACAGAAAACTTCCTGTCCCACATGGGCTATTTTTTCATACAGTAGATTTTTGTCCTATAACTATCAGTGACATAACAAACCATCCTCCATTTTGATTGGACACATCAAACGAGCAGCAGTACAACCTGCACAGAGATAAAGTTTTGCTGGTTTTCACCTCAGGTGTGTTTTTATAATTACAAACATGTGTAGAAGACACAGTTTGCCACTTTCAGGTCTGTGTTGCTGATTCCATGCTTGCACTGCAGGGGGCACTAAGCTGTAATGAAAGGAAGAGTGAGACTGAGGAACCTGATTCACACTGATGAGATGTTCTGATTGTAGCTTTTACTCTTTCTCATGAGAACACAGCTCTGGCTTAGATGGGTGTGGAACAGTGTGGCACTTTTGTGTCGGCCATGTTGTTTCACCTGCAGCAGAGACGTATTTTGGACAATGATGGATCTGTATTGCTTTGTAGGAACAGACTGGGCTGCCTCTAAAAGTTAATGCTCAATGTCTGTATGTGTACACACACTAACCTACTCACTGTCTTTGACAGATGGGATGGTTCCAGTACCGGAGCCACGCCACATCACATATTACCAACAGAAACTCCAATCCCGCTTCCAGGACAGGTTTCTGTGTGCACAAGAAGGCTGGGCAGAAGATGAAGAGTGTCTGGTTGATATCTACACAGAGCTATACATCACAGCCGGCCGTGACATACACATCAACACACAGCATGAGGTCCAACAGATCGAGAAAGCCTGGAGGCCCAGAGACACTGAGACATCTGTCAAACCCAGAGACATGTTCCAACATCCTTCTGGAAAAAAAAGACCTCTAAAAACAGTGCTCACCAACGGAATCGCAGGAATTGGAAAGACCTTCCTGGTGCAAAAGTTTATTCTAGACTGGGCTGAGGGAACAGCCAATCAAGATGTGCATCTCATTTTCCCCTTCTCCTTCCGTCAGCTGAATCCACTGATGGGAAAACAGTTCAGTTTGGCAAACCTCATTTATGAATGTATACCAGAGGCTGTGGACATCAAAGAGGAGGCCCTTCATTACATCTTTACTGCTCTGCAGTCATCAGGAAACCGCAACTACGACAGGAGTGAGTTCAAGCTTCTCTTTGTGTTTGACGGACTGGACTGATGGATGTGACACATCACATCAGCTGTGTTTTTGTCTCAGATGTTCTTCTACTGTAAAAAAAAACATTGTTTTTTATGTTTCTGTTTGAAGCTGTTAAATGAATGGACAATAAATGTGTCGTTATTTGTAGTTAAAACAGCTGTATGTGGCCAAAGTGCTGCACAAACAACATAAATACAAAGACTGCAAAAACTGCAGCACAACATCATGGTATGCAAACATGCAGACACATACCATTACACAAACAGTTCAATCAGGATGTCACACAACACAGAATAACTCTTGAAAGTCTCTGAATGAAAGAGAAGAATTTAACTTTCAGCAATATCATCTGGAAGAACCTACAACAGAGAAATAAAGTGAAATACACTGTCAAAATGAGGTGATGAGAATGATCAGAGTTTTTGTTACATGTCAAACAGTCAGATCAAATGAGATCACTGCTACTACTTAAAGTGTCTCTTTCATAATGTTCTGATATTTCTGTCATCACAGACTTTCTGACTGTAACCTCTCAGAGACTTACTGGGAAGTTGTGGCCTCAGCTCTGAAGTCCGACCCCTCCCATCTGACAGAGCTTGATATGAACGGGAACAAACTGCAGGATTCAGGACTGAAGCAGCTATGTGCTGGACTGGACAGTCCTCACTGCATGCTGCAGGTTCTTAGGTCAGTTAATGTTATTATTAGGCTGAGGTCCAGTTTTTAAATCATCTGTCAGGACTGACACACAGAAAAGGACCACAGACATGTGTATCTTCAGTCACTGTTGCTCTGATGACAAATCAGATCTAATCATATGTTCAAAGGTTGCTCAGTAATTCAATGAATAATTATTTTCTTCCATCCCAGTAACAGTAATCTGTATGTTTTAATGTTATTCCATATTATTAAATTATCAGTGGTATCAATGGCTCTATCAATGTCTTGTATTGTCTTATTAGGTTGTGTGGCTGTGGTTTGTCAGAGACCAGCTGTCTACCTCTGGGCTCAGCTCTGAAGGCTAACCCCTCCCAGCTGAGATATCTGGACCTCAGTGAGAACAATCTGCAGGATGTGGAGCACCTAGGTGGTTTTCTGGAGAGGTGTAGCCTGCAGACTCTGAGGTCAGTCTCAATATTTTTATCTACACTGCTCTACCTTTTACAATTAATATCAAAATCAGTAGTGTTAAATGTGCACATTTCATTTCATTCAGACTGAGCAGCTGTAACCTCTCAGAGAGAAGCTGTGAAGCTCTGTCCTCAGTTCTCAGCTCCCAGTCCTCTAGTCTGAGAGAGCTGGACCTGAATAACAATGACCTGCAGGATTCAGGAGTGAAGCAGCTGTCTCGTGGACTGGAGACTCCAGACTGCAGACTGAAGACTCTCAGGTCAGGATACAGCTTTTTGATCATCAGTTAAATTCTGCTAATGTTCATGTTGAAGATCTGTTGGATTTTCCTTCTTTCTTCTTAAGTTCATGACCTGTTTTGTACCTCCAGTCTGTCAGGCTGTCTGATCACACAGGAGGGCTGTGCTTCTCTGGCCTCGGCTCTGACCTCCAACCCCTCCTATCTGAGAGAGCTGGACCTGAGCTACAATCATCCAGGAGACTCAGGAGTGAAGCTGCTGTCTGCTTTACTCAACAGTCCAGATTGTAGTCTGGACACTCTCAGGTACACAGAGACCACAGAGCATGAGTCCTCCTCAGTCTGTCAGTTTAGCTCATATATCCACAGCTGTTGATGGATGGACTGAAACTGCAGAGAAGAAATAATCACTGATCCCTGATGTTCATCTTCCTCCATCATTAAGTGTCCATCATGTTAACTTCACTTTTCTTTATACACGTTCTTCATATCAAAATACATACAGACTGATTTTCAGTCACACTTAGTGCAGATCAAATACAAAATGATGCCCTACTTATTAATGTCCTCAGCTGTAAGAACCACTGAATTATTTCCACAAACAAATGTTCCTGAAACAATCCATATGTGAAGCTTCAGAGGAGACAACAACACAATGGTAGAAGGAGGAGTTCCTTCAGTCAGAGACAGAGAGCAGGGAGACACTACAATATTATCACTGTAAAAACTACACACAGACATGAGTGAATGTATTTATTTGAAGTGTGTCAGAAACTCTTCCATCCATGACACATGTGAACCAGGCTTGTGTTTGCATATAGAGTGAAAGGAACAAACAGTCAGAGACAGTGTGGCTTGTTTGCTGCTTTGGATAAATGCACAATGCTGAGATCAAACCTACACTGTTGCTGCATGAAGAGGATTTTACAGTAAATCACTGACAGAGAGCAATATTTCACAGAATGGAGGACATGAATAAACACAGAGCAGATCAGGAGAGACTCTTCTGGAGTCGACACAGATGAGTTTCAGTCTGTTTGTGTGTCTCTGACAAACTGAGGAACTCTGCTTCATGTTGATCAGCAGTTTGGACTCATGTTGGTTAGAAAATCATTCTGACTGTGTTTCTTCCTGCAGGGTGGAGCATGGTGGAGAGCAGTGGTTAAAACCTGGGCTGAGGAAGTGTAAGTTTGACTCAGTCTTTCCTCATGTTATTGTGCATGAGTCAGTGTTCTATCAGTCCATCAGAGCTGTTGTAGCGCAGCCTCAGCAGTTGGATTTCTTTCGTGTTTACTGGAGTTTATTACTCCCCAGCAGGAGTTTTAGGTTCCAGCTTTGTCATTTTCCTTTTTTCTCTTGTTAGGGAGCTTTAGTGTGTTGTAGTGTCTCTGTGTTTGTTTGGGGCACTGCTCAGCTCTGAGTTCATGAACTGCAGCCTAACACTGAAACCAGCCTGTGTAGCTGCCGATCTGAGAGTGGGGACGAGGTGCAGACATGCTGTGTGTGGGTTTCCCCTCAGCCTGGGACATAACAGAGACAACCAAAGCAGACAAAAGACAAAATCCAATAAGAGACCACAAAGGGTTGAAAAGGTCCAAACACAGGAATAAACAGCTCCACAGTCAAAAAGCAGGCAGGACTCAGACACAAAGAATCTCATCCAAAGGGTCAGACTGGACTGATGGACTGAAGAGTGAGGACACTGTGACACTGAGCTGTGAGCAGCATTATTAGGGTTAGGGTTAGGGCGACAAACGCCAATGTTTAAGAAAACGAGTTACCACCAAAATAAGTTTCACACGGGGTCTCTATTTAAAGTTTTTAATCAATTAGTAACAAAACACATTCTCCACCATGTTTCCCTGCACCGCTTCTTCCCTTTTTTCCCAATCTGCTACAAACGCCCTGATTTTTAGCACAATGCAGCATTTCCATTCAACCAATCACGGGGCAGCTTTCCAACTGTCATGGCGGAGCCCTGTCAGTAGATAGAAAGTATGTCCAGTCGTCTTTTAAATGAGTGTTTTAGCTGTGTGAAATGAATAACTTTGACAGTATCCATGAGGCAGTCCTCGTTTCTTCCATGGGAAAAAAGTGGAAGCCTTCCATACAGAATCCCGAAACTCAGCTGGAGGGAAAATACCGGCCATTTCCTGTTTGCATACTAAAGAGAAAAACTTTTGTCATGCGGATCAACTGACAGCTGGCGAAATAATATTATTAGAAATACATATGTAAATACATAAAATTAGTTTTTTGATGAAATGGATTTATAGCTTTTTGGGTGGAAAAAAGATTTGATTGTTTAATAAATGTTTAAAATCAAAATATAGATTTGAGTTTTTGATGTTTTTGATATATTACAGTTTGAAACATAAAGTAGAAGTTTTCATATAAACCCTTTTTGGGAAAGAAAACACTTTTTTCTGGATTTATAGCGTTTTGGAAGCAATCTCTTCGTTTGTCAGGTGGGACAGCCGAAACCAGTTAAACAAGCTTTTACTGACAGCTCTGAACAGACCACATTAACTTATCATTCATTTTAGTGCAGCCGCCACAACTTCCATTTCACAAACCATTTTTTTAATCTTCATTTATTATATTTCCTTTTATTTTGTTTTTTTGCTTTGGTTTCTTTCTGTAACACTGGACTTATTTTTATGAAGGATTGAACTCTGACGGTGTTTGAACAGGAGAGAAAGGAGTATAAAGTGTGTAGTGAGGGGGTCACAGCCTTAAAGCATCTAGAATAACTGTAAAAAATAAAGCCGATTACTTCACGGATTTCACCTTTTGCGGGTTATTTTCGGAACGTAACCCCCGCGATTAACGAGGGACCTCTGATGAGAAGGAAGAGACTGGGCTCTCAGCTGCAGTAAAGGGGGCAGGTCTGGCTCCAAAACAGGTTTCAATGTGCAAGATGTCTTGCCCTCACATTCTTCTTCCATTTCCACTTGTCCTGAAACTTCGGCCTCCGCTGTCAACCTTCCTTTTCTTACTCACACTTGCCATTTTAGAAATGGGCAATAAAAAAACACAGATCACTGGCAAAACTGGGTGGTGAGAGTTTGACCATGTTTGCTGCCATCTTGTGGTGAAATGTTAAATATATATAAACAATAATTTTTTAAACGTGTGGATTTCATCCTGTGGACAACAGAACTGGTGGCATATTATGACATTATTGATTTTATGACAGAGGCTTCGGCCCAGTGAACATATGAACTGGACTTTTGGTCTGTTCTACAGGAAAAACCCTAAATGATAATGCACCAACAATCCCAACCAAAGAAAGGAACATAAGGACAGAAGAACCAAACAGGAAAGAAAATAGAAATAACTATTGTATATATAACCTCGAAAATTTCACAAGAAATTTTGAGTGGGCCAATGCGCGCTCACCCACACTCTGCTGCCGGTCCCCCCATTATATACCACCAAACCTCATTCCTGATCACCGGCATATGTGAAAGCTTAAGTGGCTTGCCTGTCAAAACAAAAAGTGGAACAGACATGGGGACTCAATATGTCAGAGGTCTAATGTTTATCTACATTTTACATTTTAAATGAAGGTTCTGTGTGAAAGCATGCCCAAACGCCATGGCTTCAAAGTTTTGACAGTGATTTGATGCCTGTGGGGAGGGTTGATCGCAGTTTTTCTGGATGTTTTTCAAACACCGTTTATCCGATCGCTACCAAACCTCAGAGGGTAGTAGTCCTGACGGAGCCAGTCAATTTGATGTATAATTTGTAGGGGTGGCTAGTGCTAGTTAGCTGTGAAATGAATTAGATGCTTTTATTTTGAAAATCATTGTGTGTCTGTGTAAGTGTGTGTGTGTGTGTGGGGGGGGGAGACACTCCCTAATGCATGTTAAAACATGTTTTAGTGTTTTATTTTGAAAATCTACACATCAGCCATACCCTGTTATTGTTCAGGGTCTTTTATTTTGAAAATCCATGTTTGTGTGTCTGTGTGTTGGCAGGTGTGTATAGTGTGTGTCTGCATATTTCTGGGTGGCTTGTATGTAGTTTGCCAGGCCTAGTAAGGTCTGTAATGATGTGGAGGCTTTTATTTTGAAAGTGTGTGTGTGTGTGTGTGTGTGTGTGTGTGTGTGTGTGTGTGTGTATTCCTGTATGGTTGTGTGTGTGTGTGTGTGTGTGTGTTCCTGTATGGTTGTGTGTGTGTGTGTTCCTTTATGGTTGTGTGTGTGTTCCTGTATGGTTGTGTGTGTGTGTGTGTTCCTGTATGGTTGTGTGTGTGTGTGTGTGTTCCTGTATGGTTGTGTGTGTGTGTGTGTGTGTGTGTTCCTGTATGTGTGTGTGTGTGTGTGTGTGTGTGTGTGTTCCTGTATGGTTGTGTGTGTGTGTGTGTTCCTGTATGGTTGTGTGTGTGTGTGTCAGATGATAAACTTTGTATGAATGAACAACACATCAGTCAGTAAAGACAGAATGAAGCCATCAGATGTGTCAGATGATAAACTGCAGCTGTGTCTTTTTCTCTCCATCAGATTTCTGTCAACTTGAAGTCGACACAAACTCAGTGCACACAAACCTCAAACTGTCTGACAACAACAGGAAGGTGACACAAGTGGAGGAGGAGCAGCCATATCCTGATCATCCAGACAGATTTGACTGCTACTATCAGCTGCTGTGTAGAAATGTTCTGACTGGTCGCTGTTACTGGGAGGTCGAGTGGAGAGGATTGGTTGATATATCAGTGAGTTACAGAAGAATCAGAAGGAAAGGAGACAGTGATGACTGCATGTTTGGAGGAAACAATCAGTCCTGGAGTCTGCTCTGCTATGATCGTGGTTACTCTGTCTGGCACAATGACAGAGTAACACTCATCTCCTCCTCCTCTGTCTCTGACAGAGCAGCAGTGTATGTGGACTGTCCTGCTGGCACTCTGTCCTTCTACAGAGTCTCCTCTGACACACTGATCCACCTCCACACCTTCAGCACCACATTCACTCAGCCTCTACATGCTGGGTTTGGGTTCAGGTTGTTGTTGGATCCTGGTTCCTCAGTGAGTCTGTGCTGTGTGTAGAAGCAGAGTGTGTGGAAGTGACAGCAGCTTCAACTTTGTGCTTTAAATGTTGATGATGTTTCACTTTCATTTGAATCACTGACTGTGATTTCAGGTCAGAACATGTTTTTGTCTTAGAAGCAGTGAAATGAAGAATGTGAAGCTGAATTTATGATCATGAACTTTGACATGTCCTCACAAATGAAACCCTTACATTAAGAAATGCATGATTCCATGTTGTTATGGCTCTGATATTAAAATGTAGTATTATAATAGGAGTTAATGGACCTAAGTGGAAAACACCATTTAAAACTGCTGCAATACAAACACTAATAACTCCAACTCAATATTTTGGATAAACTTTGACATGACAGATATAAAATAATGCCTGAGCCTCCCAACTTGTAAAATAACTTGTTTTGTGCATTTTTACATTAAATATTTGCATCATGCAATCTAACTGGCATTTAAAGCGTTAAACTCCTCCAATGATGTTTGGTAGTTCTGAGCAGTCCTGAAGCTGTTTAACATATTTATGCAGAAAAATATGAATCTGTTCAGTTTTTATAGCAGTTTTTAGAAGCGGACATTTTTGTCCCTGATGACACAAAGGGTAGTAAATGTGTTTCCCAGTGTTCTGGTGATGGATCAGAAACATTTACATTTCAATTCTAAAATTTGTGTTGAACTGCCCGATTGCCCTTTTTTTTCCTCAACCTGTGACGTCGGTGGAACTGCGATCACTCACTTGCTCCTGCCCGGGACGTTAAAAAGAAGCAAAGACACAAAGAAAATATAATACTTATGAGTGAATGACACATCTTTGAAAAAATATTTTATATATTTGAAAAAGTAAAAAAACCTGCACTGAGGGGTGAAGTGGACATCAGCTGAAACTGCTTTAGTATTTTTCCCCTTTCTTGTATTTATGATAAAATCAGGAATTTACTGTTGACGTATTGACAGGTTTATTTAAGGAGACGTCGTGACGTGCCGGCCGCTGCTCATTTGCATAAAACAGTTGGAGGCAGATATGAAGGATTTTACTGCTGCGTAAATATTGAAACTGGTTTTTGAACGTTGATCCAAAAAGTTCTGATCCCCACAGTGTGTGTGTGAACACTGTACACTGAAAACACATCATGTTAATCAAAGGGAAACAAACACAGATATTAAAAGTGTAAAAGATTCAGATTAAAATGATTGATCCCCATAGAGAATATATCTCTAACAGATTCACACACATCACAGTGTAAACATGCAGCTTCACACACACTGAAGCTTCATCTCTGTTGTGTCTCTGTGCTTGAAGGAGTCACACAGACACACTGTGCTGTGTCACTGTGTCCTCATATTGTTCCTCTGTTGTGTTACTGTCGATACAAACTGCTTCACACATGTTAACAAAAAGAATAAAAACCAACATGAACTGATGTGAGTGTGAGACATGAAAACACATCAGTCTGTCCAATGGCGCCACCTGCTGACAGAAACCTGTGATCAGCTGCTGTCTGTCTGTCCCCTTGACGTCCCCCAGCAGAGACAGGAGGACAGACAGGACTCAGAGCTGCACAGCAGGAGTCCTTTGATATGATCATAATGTTTCCTGTAAAGCACAGAGAGGACTCCACATTAGACTCACAGGAGCAGCAACAGGAGCAGACATTCTTCTTCTGTTACTTACATGTTACTCTGATGGTCCATGTTTGATTTGAACTGAAGAAGACGTCTCAGAAGACGAGACCCTCTGGACAATGTCCAAAGTTCAGCTGCAGCTCTCCTCATGTGTCACTGTGGACTCTTCTCTGCAACATCTCTCAAGAGACAAATTCCTATGTTGTAGCACATTAAACCCAGCAGCACTAACAGGACTCCTCTCCAAGAAGGTCAGCCATTGAAGCTTCCTGTACAGAGTCCTACAGTGATCAGACCTGCAGACTCTGCTCCTCCATCTTCATCTTCTAAGCTGTGAGTGGTGTGCAGACCTCCTCTTCCTCCTCTTCCTCCTACAGCAGGTCCAAGTCTGTCCTGAAGGGTCACCAGCTGATTCAGCTTGTCATCATATGGGGAATCCTGCAAACAGTGAAGCAGTGCTGTCAGCTGATCTGTGTTAAAGCTCATATCTGCTACTATGCTGATCACTGTAATCAATAATGATGATGTCACTCTGCAGGTTGCTCTTCCAACATGGGTTTAACCCTTGTTTCACTTCCTGCCTTCTATGTTACTATTTATTAAATGTACATAATGTCAATAATATCTGTATTTTCTATGGTCAATAATGTGCCTCTGCTCTGTGTGTACTGATCAATCAATAAACATTCGAACATGCAGGATGTTTCAGACACTGTGTTTGTAGATGGTGGCTCCTGCCTGTCACACGTCACAACGTGTCACCTCCACATGAACTCACAGTGTGTCCATGCTGCTTCAGAGGAACTTCTCTGCACCTTTGTCCACCTACTGTTATGTGTGAGTTCAGGAAGGAAGGACCCAAAGACCAAAATCCAGAACCAAAAGCTGAAGGAACCTGCACACCGAGCAGCTGACGACACAGACTGACGGAGACAACGGGCAGCATGAGACGGACACATGAGGACAACAAGACACAGGTGGAACACATTAGGGTGGGGAACACAGGAGGAAGTGGAACACACAGGAGAGACGTGACACCTCACATTTTAGGACAAATGATCCAACAGGTCTGACATGTATGTGAACAGATTAATGTTTGGATGATCACAGATTAACAATAATCCCTTCATTTCAACAGTCTGTGTGCACCAACATTACAGAGAGTGTGTAAATAATTTAATCAATACAAACTTTATTGATTCTGTTTTACAGGTTTCACTAAAATAATATCAAAGTCCAATAAAACAGTCTGACAGTAGAATAAATCATAAATGATGAGCTTTAAAGTTCTGTTCAGATGAAGGACTCTGTGGCGCCACCTGCTGACAGATACCTGAGCTGCTGCAGTCCATTCTGCTGAAGGTGAAGCAGACGTTTCACCCCTCAGTCCAGGTCCGTGTTCCCTCCACATCCATAAATGTTCAGAAGAGTTTTAGAAGTCATCAGTAACTTCAGCAGTTTAAGGATCGATCGGTTTGATGGATCAGAGTCCAGCAGCTTGAACTGCTGCTGTGTGTCTTTGAATGAGCTCCTGCAGGCTCCTCTCAGCTCCTCCATCACAGCATCAGTCTGACACAAAGTCCAGCTCTGTCACAGCCGCTCACTGATCCGTACACAACAACACAACCACATTACAACAAGGTGTGTGCACGCTGATGGAGAGTCCAGTTACAGGAACCACCCAGACTCTGTATGAGACATCCTGAATGTTTGGAGGATCAATAATCCAGCAAACATTCAACACACACATTAAGCAGAGTGGCACTTGTGGCGTGCCTGACACTGAGATGAGGCACACCAGATGCCATGCATACTAAGTGTGAGTCCACGTTATAAAGACCCACACTTGTGCAAGTCTTTATCATCAGGTCTCTGAAACATTCACTGGATTTACTTTGTTGGTTCACTGTTACACAACAACACACTCAGAGAGAGAGAGAGAGAGAGAGAGAGAGAGCTGCTGAAAGTGAAACTATTGTTGATGATTCCAGGAACTCTGCAGCCATTTTGTTTGTACATCTGTACTGAACCTCCATGAGAGACCCCCAAACATCTGCTGCTGCCAGCAATGAGCTCAGATCATAGGTGCAGTCAGGGAGGAGCCTGAAGACAGAGCAGCATCCTGGCTGTGAACATGTGACACACAATAAACTGTCACCAGTCTGAACAGAACTGTGGGTCAATAGAAACAAAGCAGCAGTTCAGTGTGTGAAGAACAGAGAGGAGCTGCAGCCTGTGGCAGCTCTTCTACAGTCACACAGCAGCAGTCTGCTGCAGTGACCTCTGACCTCCTGCTCTCATCATGTTCTCCTCTGAACCCACACAGCAGCTCATCCATTTCCTGTCAGCAGGTGGCGCCAGAGAGTCGTTTCATGAGAACAGAAGAAGCTCTGGAGCATGTTTGAGGACACGGACACTGAACAGTTTATTGCAGTCTTTTTATTGAAAAGGGTTTTAGGAACAAAGTTTGTAATAAAAAAGGAGTTTTAGAAACAAAAAAAACAGCAAAACAACAAAGCATTTTCTGTTCCCTCTTACGGCACAACACACTAAACGTCTTCACTTAGTGTGCTGAACTTCTTACAGTGTAAATACTGCCGTATGGCACAGTTTAAATAACAAATATAAATAAGAAAATAAAAGTGCAACAGTCTGAACGTTGGAATGCATCATAACATAAATACAAGAGCTCATCGTCAGTCCAATGTCAACATGAACACTAACAAACATTTGCTTCAATGTTTACTTTGAACTCCACCAATTCTTTTATTTGTTTTTAAATGTCTTAATGGCCTCGCCCCACAGTATCTGTCCGACCTGCTTCAGCCATACACTCCCTCACACTCTCTCAGGTCGGCAGATCAGTCTCTTTTAATAGTCCCACAAACAAAGAGGAAATCTAGAGGGGATCGTGCTTTCGCAGTCACACAATCTGCCCCTGCACATTAGGCAGGCTGACTCTCTTGGATCTTTTAAATCCTCTTTGAAAACACACCTTTTCTCCTTGGCTTTTAACTCAGTCTGAGATGTTGACTTTTACTGTTATATTTTACTATAACTATTTTTACTTATATTTTTACTATGTTTTTATTGTTTTTTTATCGTCATGTGTTTTATATGCTTTTGTATTTGTGGACAGCACTTTGGCCAACTGGGTTTATTTTAAAGTGCTCTATAAATAAAGTTGAGTTGAGTTGAGTACACACACACAGGAGGCAACAACAAGTTAGCTTGGCTGACAGACCTTACAGCCAATCACAGGGAGCCTGCCAGTTAGCGGGTAAGATCGAAACATAAATCACTACGCCAACATCTAGGAGGACTGGAGACAGCTGAGGATGTGGTAGAGGACGCTGTCTGGGAAGGAGGTCTGAAGGTGAGGCAGGAAATGTAAGAACCATGCATCACAGTGAATTAGTGAAGCCACCTGCTGCCACCATGTAATGTCTGCAGATAAATAGTTCATATCCATCATGGACCCTCATCACAAACAAAGTTACCGGTAGTTAGACAGATGTATGCTAGCACAGGTCGGCTATCTTTGTAGCAGTCTCACAATCCTGAGGTCCAGCTCACCGCCACTGGTTTTTACAATACAGAGATTAAGCTTTTTTTCAGAATAACTTGTTACAGTCATATGTAGATAATGCAGTGTGATTCACAAACACTAAGCTATAGCTGTATGCACTGGCAGTGATAACAAGCAGAACATTTCACGTCCTGGTAAAGTCTGTATGTCAAAAATAAGAGAGGTGTGTCAAACACATTTAGTTACGTTCAGCTTCAGTCTTGCTCAGATACCAGCACCCGAAACCTCATCCCCCACACTTTTATAAAGCTAGATACACCCCTGCTCACTTACATCTTAGTGTATGAAATGTGCAGAGGAGACTGACAACAGCATCACAAGACTGTACCTGAGTGGACAAGGTTAACTTCAGTGTGTAACCCTTCATGTGCTGTTGATGTAATTAGTTTGATTACAGAGCAACACCAAACCGTTTTGCCCTGACAGCCAGCTGTTCAGGGAGAGTGCCGGTCATTCTTCCATTAAGACATAATGTAAAACCAAAAACAGAGAAGCAGAGCTGCCATATTTTCTAACTCGCCGCCATCTCCACATCTTTCATGTCACAGACATAAAAAATTATACCAGTTGTAGAGCAACTTCTTGTGATTCTGACGGTGTTCTTATTTTTTGTCTAAAGGCTTCGGTTTGGACAAAAAGAGAAGTTGTTCGGAGGGTGCAACCCCCATTAAAACACATGGGATCTGCCTGAGAGGAGTACAAGGAGAACCACACAGGTGTCTTAAAGAGGGCTTAATTAGGCAGGCAGGGCTGTTACCATGGTGACAGGCTGACACACAGAACTGGCATACAAAGCAGCCATATTTGTAGTCTTTATCCATCATTACGCATGATATGTGCCATATTCATTGCTATGGAGCTGTTTGCTACATATCTACATCAAAATCATTTAGTCTCCCTAAGCCTCAGCTATTATTCCAAGATCAGACAATTCACCTGCTGTTCAAAGCAATTATTCAGCTCCTGTTCAGATTAATTCAGCTGTTTTATGACTGCTTCAGCTAATATTCAGATTAATTCAGCTGTTACATGCAGATTTCAGATTTCAAAGCAATCGTTCAAATAAGCGTTCAAAGCAATGCTTCAGCTTCTGCAATCAAACTTGCATTTTCTTCAGGAAATGCTTTTTCTAGTTTCATATTAATTACTCAGTTACTATCATAATTTCACCAGAAACAGTATTGTATGTGATGGCTTGTTGTTCTGAGACACTTCAAGACTTCAGTTTCTTTCTAAAAACAAAAAATAAAACTACAAAGACCATCAGGAGAACTCCTGCTGTCAGTCCAATGATGAGTCCTGTCCATCCTGTGTCTGCTGGTGGACTCAGAGCTGGACTCAGAGCTGGTCTGTCAGGGTGTGTCTGAGCAGCAGCTGCTGTAAAGGACAAAAATGTGAGTTGAGACTTGTTGATGTTTAAATGAACATGTGGACTGTTTGACTTGAACCTGATGCTGTCTGTCTGTACAGAATATTATATGTTACAGTTAGAAGAACAGAAATCAGACAGTTCTCAGCAGACAGCAGCTTTAACTTACTCACCAGAGACTGTGAGCTCACGGCTGGAAGAACCAGAACCAGAAGCTGTCCTCACATCACACACATACAGACCAGAGTCTTCAGTCCTGAGTCTGGACAGATGAAGTCTGATTCGTCCTTCTCTGAGGGCGTCTGTGTCACTCTGGACTCTTCCTGAAAAACCTTCATCCACAGACTCTGAGAGCTCAACACCAGCATGGACCAGATACAGGACTGATACTTTTTTGGTTAAATGAACACAGTAGACATAAATGTCCTCAGTCTTAGTCTCAGTGTCTGTGGGGAACGTCCACTCCAGTGTGATGTTGTGGTTCTCCTCTGCCTGATAGGAGCTCTGTGTCTCCTTCACTTCAAGTGCTGCTGCTGAGGAGGTGAGGATGAGGAGCAGCAGGATCATCTTCTCTCTGTGAGAGGACACAGAGGTGAAGAGTCATCAGGTTCAGTCAGTACGGCTACAACAACATCAATCTACAGTCTGACTGAAACTCACAGTCACACTCTGTGTCAGCTTTTACAGTCTGCACTGCTGCACACACACACCTCTGTCAGCAGGTGGCGCTGAAGGACACATTCAGTCTGAGTGTAGTTAAATTACATTTTACAGTATAAAGCTGCCCAGTCCAGTGTGTGGTGGTGCTGTGGGCTTTAAGTGAAGAGAGGCTGCTAAATGATGATAATAAAAAAAATAACAATCTCCATGTTTACTGTGTTTTAACTGATAAATCTAGCTGACAGCCAGCATGAAAGGTTAGACAGTGCGGTCCGTCCCTCTTCTCTGCTGATAGGCTGATACAGAGTGAACCAGTGGCTGAGCAGGTTATGGAGATCATCAGAATAAAACGCCGTATGACGTAAAAAGCGGTGTTTAAATGTGATATGAATGTTTGCGGTATTAACGCATCATCACGTATGGACGCTGTCACGTTGTTGCCTGATCATGTAGCGCTATGAATGAGTCCAGGAGTCTCTTTACCCAATATTCTGTCCTCTTCTGTCGTTAACGCGTCCATGTCTGTGTTCTGGGGCTCAGCAGTGTACTCAAACAGAGCTTTAACCAGCTCTAAGTTTACATCGAACCCAACAAACGCTGTCAGTCCACGGTCTGTGTCCTCGGTGGACATGTCTGTGTGTTTTCACAGCACCTGAGTTGTCACTCGCGTGTGTTGAAGGACACAACGAAGGAGATATGAGCAGGTGAAGCGACGTGAGACATGATCACCAGCTACTACCCAGAACCCAGCACTGATCAAACACATGCTGTTACAGACTGATGGAGCTGCTGACCAACACCTTCACTCACTGCTGACACTTCACGAGAATCACCTTAACCCACAGTAACACACCGAGTCTGACCTTCAGGCTGGGGACGTTTTCATTGTTTTCACCGGCAGCGAGGCAGCGAGCGTAAAGATGCCGACCTCCTGTAGCAGCTCAGGACCATGCTCATTTATTTACAAGGAGGGACAGTGTGAGAGGTTGGACAGATACAATACATGAGGAAGAGTTTCAGAAATAGAGAGGAAGTTAATGACCATGATCACATGACACCTCGCTCAGTCTTCACTCGCTGAGTGAAGCAGCGTCTCTATCAGCAGCTCTCTCTCTCTCTCTCTCTGCTCAGACTTCCTCATTCAGACTGAGCACGCTGTGTGTTTACAGCCTCCTCCTCTGGGTTTGTGTAGTCCAGGAACTGTGTGACAGCAGCATGTTGTCAGCTTGTGATGAAGAACCTGCAGAAATATTTGGTGTTTTAATAAAATATGACCATCAACATAAAAGTTAAAACACACTTTATTGATCAGTTTGTTCCGTCCTGATAAATATGACTGTAAACAGTGTGTTAGGACACATGTGAACATGCTGTGCACCTTCAGGGGCTCCCTGATGGACTCAGTTCATTTGAAAGATCAGGAAGAGGAACACGAAACCAAAGTTCCTAAAAACAGAACACAGAGGAGAAGTGTTCAGTGGACGGGACACAGTGATCAGTGCTGAGTGTGTATATATATGTTTGTGCACTGCTGTGTTGTGCAGACTGGTTGGAACTGTGGTTACATACAGAAGGGCTTCATGTCAGCTGCTGAAAAGGTAAGAGCCAGTGTGTTGTTGTTGTGTTAGTGTGTGTGTGTGTGTGTGTGATGAAGAACAGTGTAAGTTTGTATAGAAGTGTAAAAACAAGGTGTTTGTACAGAATGAGTTTAGCAGCTCAAACACATGTTGATGGAACAAAGACATGACAGGAGGGACAACATGGACCCACCAAGAGACACATGTGGACACATCCAGTCTGTGTGAAGGAGGGACACACACACTGATGGAGACTTGTTGGACTCTTCTGTTGTTGTTTTGTTTTTGCCTTCACTCTGCTCGGGGACAAAAAGGAAACACCCACGAAGGGTGGAGCAGAGTGCAGGAGGTGGTCCCTGTCTCTGTGTCCTGCTCCGCCTGTTTGCTGTCTGTCACACCCACCAGCAGCAGAGTGCTGTAGATCAGATACAAGTTAACAACAGCAGCACTCGTCACTGTAAATGCAGAAACACTGTCCAGGTCTGTGAGTAGAGCGGTCAGACAGACAGGTGCTGTGCTCCCTCTTTGTCCTTCTGATCAGCTGCAAGAAGTCACGTCTTCCTCTCTGATACATACAGAGGGATGTTTTTACCCAGCAGCAAGTGACAGTGTGTCAACAAACAACACTCTCAGGTTTAGGTGTGTGTGTTGTTGTGTAACAGTAAAACAACAAATCAAGTTTTATTAAAAAAACTGAACTGAACCTGATGACTCTTCACCTCTGTGTCCTCTCACAGAGAGAAGATGATCCTGCTGCTCCTCATCCTCACCTCCTCAGCAGCAGCACTTGAAGTGAAGGAGACACAGAGCTCCTATCAGGCAGAGGAGAACCACCACATCACACTGGAGTGGACGTTCCCCACAGACACTCAGACTAAGACTGAGGACATTCATGTCTACTGTTGTCATTTAACCAGACGGAAAGAATCAGTCCTGTATCTGGTCCATGCTGGTGTTGAGCTCTCAGAGTCTGTGGATGACGGTTTTTCAGGAAGAGTCCAGAGTGACACAGACGCCCTCAGAGAAGGACGAATCAGACTTCATCTGTCCAGACTCAGGACTGAAGACTCTGGTCTGTATGTGTGTGATGTGAGGACAGCTTCTGGTTCTGGTTCTTCCAGCTGTGAGCTCACAGTCTCTGGTGAGTAAGTTAAAGCTGCTGTCTGCTGAGAACTGTCTGATTTCTGTTCTTCTAACTGTAACATATAATATTCTGTACAGACAGACAGCATCAGGTTCAATTCAAACAGTCCACATGTTCATTTAAACATCAACAAGTCTCAACTCACATTTTTGTCCTTTACAGCAGCTGCTGCTCAGACACACACTGACAGACCAACTCTGAGTCCAACTCTGAGTCCAGCTCTGAGTCCACCAGCAGACCCAGGACAGACAGCAGACACTGTTGGACTGATAGCAGCAGGAGTTGTTCTAGGTATTCTTCTTGTCAGAGTTGCACTCTGCATTGTTCATCGTAAACAAGACCAGAACCGACAGTCCATCAGGGGTCTTTCTGTGCAGTGTGGACCTGGAGACTCTCCTCCATCATCTTCATCATCTAGGCTGCACGAAGGCTGTCCCAATTCGCCAAAATTCTAAGGGTCCTTCAAATGCGTCCTCCTTTTGCCAGAATTCGGAGGATGCATCGCTACCATCCTTCGTGGCCTTACATATCCCAAGATGCTTTGCGGGCCTATTTTTTTCAACAGTAAAATGATGGACCAAGAGAGCGGCACAGGTGTGTCGGATCAACTGGTGCCCGAATTAACTGGTGGCCGTGTTGGTGCGATACAGATGTAACGTGGGCGTGTCTAATAGTTTAAGTCTTAAACTATTCCTGGACTGTTCACATTATGCCAACTGCAACACATTATGTCTTGCACTATACATCTTTTGCACTCTCACTGCATTGTGCCTTCACTTTGTGCCTTGTATTTTGTGTGTGCCTCATTGTAGGTACATTTTTTTACACTTTACATTTATCTTTAGTTTTTAGTTATATGTTATATGTTGCGGAGTGAAGAGTAACGCAATTTGGATTCTCTGTATGTCCAGCACATACAGCAGATTTGGCAATAAAGCTGACTTTGACTTAATAAATATAGGTTTATTACTGCTTTAGTATATAAGTAAACACATGAACTAACACTAACAAACTAACCCCAGTGAACCAGGTGGAGCTGTGCAGTGTGCAGCAGCATGATCACAGAGGTCCTGTTTGAACGGGCAGTGAGGATGAGCTCTCTGAGTGGGGGCTCTGGGCTCTTGCCGCGGGACTTGTTCTTCTCCACATCGTATCCTCCGGCAGCCAGAGCCTTCTGGAGGGCGGCTGCAGACACGCCGCTCCGCTCCTTGGAAGCGGCCCCAGCTTTCACGATGAGCTCGCTGACGCTGGGGCCGGACTTGTTCGGCTTGGAGACCTTCTTCTTCTGCGCTTCGGCCGGAGCGGCGGCTGGAGCTGGAGCTTCTTCTGCCATGTTCAGTTCGTAGCTGCAACACAAGCACAGTCAGAGTGTAGTTATGATCAGCTGAGAGGCGGTCCTTGAACACACCATGAGAACCGCGGAGACTCAATCCAAGGCAGCTCCTCTGCAGGCTGAATGTTCCGCTCGTGTTTTCTGTGTGGATGAAAGAGTCCAGATGAGTGTGGGAGCAGCGCTGCAGGCCGACAGTGAAGGAGCTGCTAGCGGACTGTGTCTCTTCATGTTCAGCTCATGTGGAGCTCTGATGATCTCTGCACTTTGCTGCTGGAGAGAGTCCGCGGCTGCGCAGCGGCTTCTCCCTCTTCTTCCTCTCAGAGATGAAGTCAGACTATCAGAGCTCCATCAGAAGCTGTTTTCCAGCTGAGCCGCATGTTGCTTCAGAGACTCAGAGGACAAACCGACATCTGTGACGTCACTTTGTCCCAGAGTCCGGCTGTTGCAGCAGCATCAGACCCTGATGATGGTGCAGACAGACTTCTATCAGAGCTGCTCGCTGCTTCTCTCGCTGAGCAGGTTGAATAAAGTCCATCACTGTTCTGTTTGTGTCACAGCTGTTGTCATGTAAACAGACACAGACAGAGCAACAACAGGGAGGCTGCTGTACATGGAGCAGCAGACCGTTAATGAGCAGATCACTGCTGAATAACAGAAGCTCTAGTTCAGCTCCACACTTCAGAGCTGCAGCCTCAGCACTCTGTTGTTTCATCATGTGACTGTTTACAGTCATGATAACCTGCGGCCGCTTTCTGACGTCATGTGATCGTTGTTCCTTCCTGCAGCGTCACACCACAGGGGACTCAACAAAGTGTGCACAGTGACAGAGCTGTGCGTAATGACGCACATGAGCCAACAGCGGTAACTTTACCGACATAAAAAGTGAGTGATCTGTGGGCAAAGGGCTCTGTGCACCTTCACTTCATAGAAACGAGGCTCACGCAGTCTTTGTATGTTCTGATATGAATGTACTGAAACATGGAGGAAGTGTGAAGCCTGGACCCACTGATCTGAACATCTTACTGAAGAGTTTCAGAGGGTGAAACAACAACTTGGCCCCCTGCTGTCATCCAAACACATTCAGACAGATGACCTGAGAGGTCTGTTGTCCCGGTCAGGGAATGTTTTTATTAGGACTGAAGTTCGTCACTCAGCTGGTTAGAGCGTGGCGCTAAGAACTCCAAGGTCGCCGGTTCGATCCCCGTACAGGCCGATCTCTTTCACTGTTGGTTGTTGAACATGCCCGTTTCAATGACTGTTTGCTGGTTGATACACAACAGCGACAGATTTTAGCACATTGTTATTATTTTGTTGCTGTTCTTAAAGTTAAAGCTGATAAACTTGAACCAGATATGATTTTAAAGGCGTGGCTTAAAATGTTTTCATGTTTTAAATCACGTGTCCTGGTTTAAAGGCGTGGCTTCTGTGGACTTACTTTGGTTTTTGAGCTCCTGTCAGACAGACTGCAGCAGAACCAGCAGCTCCACACATGAAGGTGGAAACTTCTGGAAGTCAGGACTGATTCAGCAGGTGAGTCTGTCGATATCTGATCAATCATCAGTGTGATCACCTCATTGATCTTTACTGCCTGTAACTGATGGATCTTTATTGTAGTAAGTCCCTGAAACGCGGAACAAACAACAAGCGTCTCTGTTGATCGTTCTCTCTGTAAAGTTCAGCAGCTTCATTTGCTCTGAAACTCAGATCGACTCGTTCAAAGCTTCAAGCGGAGAAAAGGTCGCTTTATTCTGACTTTATCAGATCAGTCTGTTTCCGGTTTGACGCGCCTGTGCTGCGCAACAGCCGCGCGCCACGTTACGTAAGTTTGGTTGGTTTACTGTTCATGGTGCGTTCAGGTGCATCTCGGTTAATTCAATGATGATTCTTATTACTAAAACTAAAACATTTAAATGCATCAATTTGTCATGTTTTATTTTTCTTGAATCCATATTGATGATTGAAACTCATCAGAAGAAACATTTTCTCTTCAAGGGTTCATAAATATGTGAATCTAATATTTGCCATGAGGAGAAGTGTGTCAGTCCTCAGAGCTCAGACAGTAGCTGCTCATGTGTTTGTCCTTTCTATAGAAAACAGTCCACAGACTGTTACAGAGGAAGGTCTCAGTGTTTCACTCAGTCTGTTCACACTGTGACAGAAACACACATGAACACATGTTCATTTATTCACATGTTCACACATGGAGAGAAGTGACAGAACTCTGAAGCAAACACTGAATGTGTGTGTGCACTGTTCCACTTACAGCATGTGACCTCAATAATAACAGCATCAGAGATGTTGGTGTGTTTACAGACTCACCAAAATAAAAGCCTGAGAACCAAACCTGGTCTGAGGCTCTGATACTAAACTAACAGCATGATTAGCCTGTTAGCATCTACATGAAGCATGAATAACAACATGCTGACTGTGTGTTTCTGTGTCATGTTGCTGTGTTTGTGTGAAGGTGTGAGCTCTGCTATGAGTCAGTGTGAGGACAGAGAGGAGGGAGTCCCTCCCTCTAAAAGACCCTGTGGGGACCATGAGAGCCGGACCAAAGCTCAGAGGTAAGAGGACTATGAGTCAGTGTGAGGACAGAGAGGAGGTTGTGTTTTTATTTTTGAAATGATTTATTTATAATTGTGTTCTCATCTTCAGTGTTGTTTTGTGTGTTTGTGTTCACTGAGCTGCTGATGATCACAGTTTTGTATCAAGTTCCCTGTGTTATGGTTTAGATGTTTAGTTATGGTTTATTACAGACTGCAGCATGAAGGTGGAAACTTCTGGAAGTCAGGACTGATTCAGCAGGTGAGTCTGTCGATATCTGATCAATCATCAGTTTGATCACATCATTGATCTTTACTGCCTGTAACTGATGATTTTTTTATTGAACGTCAGTTCTCTATAGAACTGTTCCCTTGAATGTTTTCCCACTGCAAGCTAATCTGACATGGTGTCACTTCATCTCATACATACTGCTGCTGCTGATGTCCTCTGACTTTTCCAGGAAGCTGTGATGACATCAAAGGACCTTCTGAACATTCTGGACGATCTGACAGATGAAGAGTTCAAAAGGTTCAACTGGTTTCTGCAGCAGCCCGGCTGCCTAGAGGGCCACGCACCCATCAAAACATGCCACCTGCAAAAGGAACACAGGCTGGAAACAGTGACTGTGATGGAGCAGACATATGGAATTCCTAATGCAGTGCAGGTCACCTGGAACATTTTAGGGAAGATCCTCAGGAAGGACCTGCAGCAGACATTGGATGACATCAGGAACACTAACCCTGGACCTTCAACTCAGACTTTGTCTTCTCCTCATGCTGAAGGTGAGAAGCTGCATTCTCTGTTATGTACGACAGCATATTAGGGCCATTTTAAGAAAAAGAAATACTGACCTGGAAAGGGGGGGGGCGCTAATATTCTGAGATTAAAGTAGCAAATTTGTGAGAAAAAAACTCAGAAATTTATATCCGTTTTTCTTGGTCACGGAATCGTGTTGCGTTTCCAAGACGTCATCTTCATTGCATGCATGCATACGGTTTATGTGTACATGTAAACTGTTTCAGGGCTTTAGTTCAGTTCAGGGTGTTATGAGAGTGGTATATGCCTTCTTAAGAGGATGGCAGTGAGTAGCCTACGTCTGTGTGTAGTGGGTGTATACTTTCTTCTGCGTTGTGTAATCAAAAACCAACTTCTTTCTTGGCTCGACAGGCCGTTTATTAGGGTCAGGCTGGACACAGAAATCTTGTATCCAGAGTTCTAACAAGCTCCACAGTGACACACTGAAAAATAAACCCAAAGTTAGCATATAGCGCTGTACTACGAGACAGCACTGCTACTGCATTTAAGCTAGCAGCTAGCAGCTTGTCAAACGGACTGCTTAATTTACAACGCTTAGCAACCAACATTAAAAGGAAACTTATGGTTATTATTCCAACAACATATAACAATAGGAATGTGGACTTATGACAGCAAAACAACAAAGTAAATTGCTAATTTCTGCAGAGCTTATTAGACTCGGACTTACCACGCGAACAGCACATGTAAGACTGGTGACAAGGGTGGAGTATCCCTTGCCAACTCTGCAAGGGCCCTCTAGAGGGCGCCAAAACCCCACTGTCCCATGGAAAAACCATACAATCAACATAATACAGGGAAAATAATGGGATCAAAAGTAAATGAAGAAGTTATTACCTCCTTACATGTGTGTACCTGTGGCGGTGTGTGTATGTGAGTGTGCAGGATACAGGACAGTGTATGTGTGTAGGAGTGGGAGAGAAGATGAGAGTTCTTAGCTTGAGAGAGGGGTGAGTTATTAACAAGAAGTATATGTACACCATAAAGAATAAGAGAATAAAGCTGCCGCCCTGCAAGGACAGGAAAGTGCTCTGGTCTCCCTTTACTCCAGCTGTGTGTGACGGTGGGGCTTAACCACGAGCAACGTAGCTCGTCCTCTGTGCTTCCTGACTACGGTTGGGAGGTTGAAGCAGGAAAGGTTATCAACGGTGTTATCTTTCTCACAGCATTGCCACAGTAAAACTTGATGAGCTTTTCCACGGCGACCATGACAGCAAGCAACGTCTATCCAGATTTGCGACTTTATAGCCTAATGTCAGAGAATATCTGAGGTTTTCCCATACATTTGTGAGTTTTTTCTAGCAAATTTGCTACTTTTATCTTAGAATATTAGCCCCCCCCCGCCTCTTCCGGGTCAGTATTTCTTTTTCTTACAATGGCCCTAATACAACGTCGTACTATCTCTACGTGGACAGAAAACTTCCTGTCCCACATGGGCTATTTTTTCATACAGTAGATTTTTGTCCTATAACTATCAGTGACATAACAAACCATCCTCCATTTTGATTGGACACATCAAACGAGCAGCAGTACAACCTCCATCCATCCATCCATCTTCCACCGCTTATCCGGGGCCGGGTCGCAGGGGCAGCAGTCTAAGCAGGGACACCCAGACTTCCCTCTCACCAGACACTTCCTCCAGCTCTTCTGAGGGAATCCCGAGGCGTTCCCAGGCCAGCCGAGAGACATAGTCTCTCCACCGCATCCTGGGTCTTCCCCGGGGCCTCCTCCCAGTGGGACATGCCCGGAACTCCTCCCCAGGGAGGCGTCCAGGAGGCATCCGAACCAGATGCCCGAGCCACCTCAGCTGGCTCCTCTCGATGTGGAGCAGCAGCGGCTCTACTCCGAGCTCCTCTCGGGTGACTGAGCTTCTCACCCTATCTCTAAGGGAGCGCCCAGCCACCCTTCGAAGGAAACTCATTTCAGCCGCCTGCATTCGCGATCTCATTCTTTCGGTCACTACCCAAAGCTCATGGCCATAGGTGAGGGTAGGAACGTAGATTGACCGGTAAATCGAGAGCTTCGCCTTCCGGCTCAGCTCCTTCTTCACCACAACAGACCGGTACAGCGACCGCATTACTGCGGAAGCTGCACCGATCCGTCTGTCAATCTCCCGCTCCATTTTTCCCTCACTCGTGAACGAGACCCCGAGATAGACAAACTCCTCCACTTGGGGCAGGAGCTCTCCTCCCACCCAGAGAGGACAAACTACCTTTTTCCGGTCGAGAACCATGGCCTCAGACTTGGAGGTGCTGATTCTCATTCCAGCCGCTTCACACTCGGCTGCAAACCGTCCCAGTGCACACTGGAGGTCCCGGCTCGATGAAGTCAACAGGACAACATCATCCGCAAAAAGCAGAGATGAAATCCTATGGTTCCCGAACCAGATCCTCTCCGGTCCCTCGCTGCGCCTAGAAATTCTGTCCATAAAAATTATGAACAGAACCGGTGGCAAAGGGCAGCCCTGCCGGAGTCCAACATGCACTGGGAACAGGTCTGACTTACTGCCGGCAATGCGAACCAAACTCCTGCTCCGGTCATACAGGGACCTAACAGCCCTCAGCTGAGGGCCACGGACCCCATGCTCCCAGAGCACCTCCCACAAGATGCCGCGAGGGACACGGTTGAACGCCTTCTCCAAGTCCACAAAACACATGTGGACTGGTTGGGCGAACTCCCATGAACCCTCCAGCACCCTGCGGACAACCTGCACAGAGATAAAGTTTTGCTGGTTTTCACCTCAGGTGTGTTTTTATAATTCCAAACATGTGTAGAAGACACAGTTTGCCACTTTCAGGTCTGTGTTGCTGATTCCATGCTTGCACTGCAGGGGGCACTAAGCTGTAATGAAAGGAAGAGTGAGACTGAGGAACCTGATTCACACTGATAAGATGTTCTGATTGTAGCTTTTACTGTTTCTCATGAGAACACAGCTCTGGCTCAGATGGGTGTGGAACAGTGGCACTTTTGTGTCGGCCATGTTGTTTCACCTGCAGCAGAGACGTGTTTTGGACAATGATGGATCTGTATTGCTTTGTAGGAACAGACTGGGCTGCCTCTAAAAGTTAATGCTCAATGTCTGTATGTGTACACACACTAACCTACTCACTGTCTTTGACAGATGGGATGGTTCCAGTACCGGAGCCACGCCACATCACATATTACCAACAGAAACTCCAATCCCACTTCCAGGACAGGTTTCTGTGTGCACAAGAAGGCTGGGCAGAAGATGAAGAGTGTCTGGTTGATATCTACACAGAGCTATACATCACAGCCGGCCGTGACATACACATCAACACACAGCATGAGGTCCAACAGATCCAGAAAGCCTGGAGGCCCAGAGACACTGAGACATCTGTCAAACCCAGAGACATGTTCCAACATCCTTCTGGAAAAAAAAGACCTGTAAAAACAGTGCTTACCAACGGAGTCGCAGGAATTGGAAAGACCTTCCTGGTGCAAAAGTTTATTCTAGACTGGGCTGAGGGAACAGCCAATCAAGATGTGCATCTCATTTTCCCCTTCTCCTTCCGTCAGCTGAATCCACTGATGGGAAAACAGTTCAGTTTGGCAAACCTCATTTATGAATGTATCCCAGAGGCTAAGGGCATCAAAGAGGAGGCCCTTCATTACATCTTTACTGCTCTGCAGTCATCAGGAAACCGCAACTACGACAGGAGTGAGTTCAAGCTTCTCTTTGTGTTTGACGGACTGGATGAGAGCCGCCTTCATCTGGACCTTCATGTTGACGATTGTCACTCTGTTGATGTAACTAAGTCCACCACCACCGATATCTTGGTGAAAAACCTCATCAATGGAAAACTGCTGAGCTCCGCTCGCATATGGATAACCACACGGCCGGCAGCAGCCAAACAGATCAAGTGTGTGGACGTGGTGACAGAGGTCAGAGGGTTCACTGACCCACAGAAGGAGGAGTACTTCAGGAAGAGGTTCAGAGAGGAGGAGCAGGCCAGCAGGATCATCTCCCACATTAAGACATCACGAAGCCTCCACATCATGTGCCACATCCCAGTCTTCTGCTGGATCACTGCTACAGTTCTGGAGGACATGTTGGAAACCAGAGACCTGCCCAAGACCCTGACTGAGATGTACGCAGAGTTTCTGATGTTTCAGGTAAATCAGACCAAAGAGAAATATGGACCAGAGTCCAGTCAGTGCATTTTTTCACTAGCAAAACTGGCTCTTCAGCAGCTGGAAAAGGGCAACATAATCTTCTATAAGAAGGATCTGAAAGAGTGTGGCATCGATTTCAGTAAAGCCTCAGTGTACTCAGGAGTGTTCACAGAGATCTTCAAGGAAGAGCGAAGAAGGAAACAGAAAGACACAACATTCTGCTTTGTTCACCTGAGCATTCAGGAGTTTCTGGCTGCTTTCCACCTCATACACTGTTTCGTCAAAGGGGACACTGAGGAGCTGCTAGACTTCCTGAGGGGTGACGACGGCGATAACAACAGCGATGACGACAGCGATGACGACAGCGATGACGACAGCGATGACGACAGCGATGACGACAACGACGGTGACGAAGACGGCGGCGAGTTATCTCTGGATGACATCCTGGACAGAGTCATGGAGAAATCTCTGCACAGTGAAACTGGCCACCTGGACCTGATGGTTCGCTTCCTTCATGGCCTCTCTCTGCAGTCAAACCAGAGACTCTTAGAAGACCTGCTGGGTGAGACAGAAAACTATTCAGAGGCCATCCAGAGAGCCATCGACAACCTGAAACAGAAAAGCACTGATACAGTGTCTCCTGACAGAATCATCAACATCTTCCACTGTCTGATGGAGATGAATGACCTCTCAGTCCATCAGGAGATCCAAGAGTTCCTGCAGTCAGAGAATAGGTCAGAGCAGAGACTCTCTGAGATCCACTGCTCAGCTCTGGCCTACATGCTGCAGATGTCAGAGGAGGTTCTTGATGAGCTAGACCTGATGAAGTACAACACAACAACAGAAGGACGATTGAGACTGCTTCCAGCTGTGAGGAACTGCAGAAAGTTCAGGTGAGTCCAGATGTGACCAATCAGTGTAGCTTATTGGTTTAGTTCTTAGACACATTCACACTGTATGTTTCTCTCTAACAGAGCTCCTTGTGTTCATTGACACATCACATCAGCTGTGTTTTTGTCTCAGATGTTCTTCTACTGTAAAAAAAAACATTGTTTTTTATGTTTCTGTTTGAAGCTGTTAAATGAATGGACAATAAATGTGTCTTTATTTGTAGTTAAAACAGCTGTATGTGGCCAAAGTGCTGCACAAACAACACAAATACAAAGACTGCAAAAACTGCAGCACAACATCATGGTATGCAAACATGCAGACACATACCATTACACAAACAGTTCAATCAGGATGTCACACAACACAGAATAACTCTTGAAAGTCTCTGAATGAAAGAGAAGAAT
Organism: Parambassis ranga; assembly: GCF_900634625.1. Classification (NCBI taxonomy): domain Eukaryota; kingdom Metazoa; phylum Chordata; class Actinopteri; family Ambassidae; genus Parambassis; species Parambassis ranga. The sequence continues at coordinate 3,172,647 of NC_041026.1, read as the reverse complement.
TTATCTTTGTCAGCAATATCATCTGGAAGAACCTACAACAGAGAAATAAAGTGAAATACACTGTCAAAATGAGGTGATGAGAATGATCAGAGTTTTTGTTACATGTCAAACAGTCAGATCAAATGAGATCACTGCTACTACTTAAAGTGTCCCTTTCATAATGTTCTGATATTTCTGTCATCACAGACTTTCTGACTGTGACCTCTCAGAGACTCACTGGGAAGTTGTGGCCTCAGCTCTGAAGTCCGACCCCTCCCATCTGACAGAGCTCGATATGAACAGGAACAAACTGCAGGATTCAGGACTGAAGCAGCTATGTGCTGGACTGGACAGTCCTCACTGCATACTGCAGGTTCTTAGGTCAGTTAATGTTATTATTAGGCTGAGGTCCAGTTTTTAAATCATCTGTCAGGACTGACAAACAGAAAAGGACCACAGACATGTGTATCTTCAGTCACTGTTGCTTTGATGACAAATAAGATCTAATCATATGTTCAAATGTTGCTCAGTAATTCAATGAATAATTATTTTCTTCCTTCCCAGTAACAGTAATCTGTATGTTTTAATGTTATTCCATATTATTAAATTATCAGTGGTATCAATGGCTCTATCAATGTCTTGTATTGTCTTATTAGGTTGTGTGGCTGTGGTTTGTCAGAGACCAGCTGTCTACCTCTGGGCTCAGCTCTGAAGGCTAACCCCTCCCAGCTGAGATATCTGGACCTCAGTGAGAACAATCTGCAGGATGTGGAGCACCTAGGTGGTTTTCTGGAGAGGTGTAGCCTGCAGACTCTGAGGTCAGTCTTAATAGTTTTTTCTACACTGCTCTACCTTTTACAATTAATATCAAAATCAGTAGTGTTAAATGTGCACATTTCATTTCATTCAGACTGAGCAGCTGTAACCTCTCAGAGAGAAGCTGTGAAGCTCTGTCCTCAGTTCTCAGCTCCCAGTCCTCTAGTCTGAGAGAGCTGGACCTGAATAACAATGACCTGCAGGATTCAGGAGTGAAGCAGCTGTCTCGTGGACTGGAGACTCCAGACTGCAGACTGAAGACTCTCAGGTCAGGATACAGCTTTTTGATCATCAGTTAAATTCTGCTTCATGTTCATGTTGAAGATCTGTTGGATTTCCCTTCTTTCTTCTTGAGTTCATGACCTGTTTTGTACCTCCAGTCTGTCAGGCTGTCTGATCACACAGGAGGGCTGTGCTTCTCTGGCCTCGGCTCTGACCTCCAACCCCTCCTATCTGAGAGAGCTGGACCTGAGCTACAATCATCCAGGAGACTCAGGAGTGAAGCTGCTGTCTGCTTTACTCAACAGTCCAGATTGTAGTCTGGACACTCTCAGGTACACAGAGACCACAGAGCATGAGTCCTCCTCAGTCTGTCAGTTTAGCTCATATATCCACAGCTGTTGATGGATGGATTGAAACTGCAGAGAAGAAATAATCACTGATCCCTGATGTTCATCTTTCTCCATCATTAAGTGTCCATCATGTTAACTTCACTTTTCTTTATACACGTTCTTCATATCAAAATACATACAGACTGATTTTCAGTCACACTTAGTGCAGATCAAATACTAAATGATGCCCTACTTATTAATGTCCTCAGCTGTAAGAACCACTGAATTATTTCCACAAACAAATGTTCCTGAAACAATCCATATGTGAAGCTTCAGAGGAGACAACAACACAATGGTAGAAGGAGGAGTTCCTTCAGTCAGAGACAGAGAGCAGGGAGACACTACAATATTATCACTGTAAAAACTACACACAGACATGAGTGAATGTATTTATTTGAAGTGTGTCAGAAACTCTTCCATCCATGACACATGTGAACCAGGCTTGTGTTTGCATATAGAGTGAAAGCAACAAACAGTCAGAGACAGTGTGGCTTGTTTGCTGCTTTGGATAAATGCACAATGCTGATATCAAACCTACACTGTTGCTGCATGAAGAGGATTTTACAGTAAAGCACTGACAGAGAGCAATATTTCACAGAATGGAGGACATGAATAAACACAGAGCAGATCAGGAGAGACTCTTCTGGAGTCGACACAGATGAGTTTCAGTCTGTTTGTGTGTCTCTGACAAACTGAGGAACTCTGCTTCATGTTGATCAGCAGTTTGGACTCATGTTGGTTAGAAAATCATTCTGACTGTGTTTCTTCCTGCAGGGTGGAGCATGGTGGAGAGCAGAGGTTAAAACCTGGGCTGAGGAAGTGTAAGTTTGACTCAGTCTTTCCTCATGTTATTGTGCATGAGTCAGTGTTCTATCAGTCCATCAGAGCTGTTGTAGCGCAGCCTCGGCGGTTGGATTTCTTTCGTGTTTACTGGAGTTTATTACTCCCCAGCAGGAGTTTTAGGTTCCAGCTTTGTCATTGGTTTTCCTTTTTTCTCTTGTTAGGGAGCTTTAGTGTGTTGTAGTGTCTTTGTGTTTGTTTGGGGCACTGCTCAGCTCTGAGTTCATGACCTGCAGCCTAACACTGAAACCAGCCTGTGTAGCTGCCGATCTGAGAGTGGGGACGAGGTGCAGACATGCTGTGTGTGGGTTTCCCCTCAGCCTGGGACATAACAGAGTCAACCAAAGCAGACAAAAGACAAAATCCAATAAGAGACCACAAAGGGTTGAAGGTCCCAACACAGGAATAAACAGCTCCACAGTCCAAAAGCAGGCAAGACTCAGACACAAAGAATCTCATCCAAAGGGTCAGACTGGACTGATGGACTGAAGAGTGAAGACACTGAGACACTGAGCTGTGAGCAGCATTATTAGGGTTAGGGTTAGGGCGACAAACGCCAGTGTTTAAGAAAACGAGTTACCACCAAAATAAGTTTCACACGGGGTCTCTATTTAAAGTTTTTAATCAATTAGTAACAAAACACGTTATCCGCCATGTTTCCCTGCACCGTTTCGTCCCTTTTTTCCCAATCTGCTACAAACGCCCTGATTTTTAGCACAATGCAGCATTTCCATTCAACCAATCACGGGGCAGCTTTCCAACTGTCATGGCGGAGCCCTGTCAGTAGATAGAAAGTATGTCCAGTCGTCTTTTAAATGAGTGTTTTAGCTGTGTGAAATGAATAACTTTGACAGTATCCATGAGGCAGTCCTCGTTTCTTCCATGGGAAAAAGTGGAAGCCTTCCATACAGAATCCCGAAACTCAGCTGGAGGGAAAATACCGGCCATTTCCTGTTTGCATACTAAAGAGAAAAACTTTTGTCATGCGGATCAACTGACAGCTGGCGAAATAATATTATTAGAAATACATATATAAATACATAAAATTAGTTTTTTCATTAAATGGATTTATAGCTTTTTGGGTGGAAAAAAGATTTGATTGTTTAATAAATGTTTAAAATCAAAATATAGATTTGAGTTTTTGATGTTTTTGATATATTACAGTTTGAAACATAAAGTAGAAGTTTTCATATAAACCCTTTTTGGGAAAGAAAACACTTTTTTCTGGATTTATAGCGTTTTGGAAGCAATCTCTTCGTTTGTTAGGCGGGACAGCCGAAACCAGTTAAACAAGCTTTTACTGACAGCTCTGAACAGACCACATTAAGTTAACATTCATTTTAGTGCAGCCGCCACAACTTCCATTTCACAAAACCATTTTTTAATCTTCAGTTATTATATTTCCTTTTATTTTGCTTTTTTGCTTTGGTTTCTTTCTGTAACACTGGACTTATTTTTATGAAGGATTGAACTCTGACGGTGTTTGAACAGGAGAGAAAGGAGTATAAAGTGTGTAGTGAGGGGGTCACAGCCTTAAAGCATCTAGAATAACTGTAAAAAATAAAGCAGATCACTTCACGGATTTCACCTTTTGCGGGTTATTTTCGGAACGTAACCCCCGCGATTAACGAGGGACCTCTGATGAGAAGGAAGAGACTGGGCTCTCAGCTGCAGTAAAGGGGGCAGGTCTGGCTCCAAAACAGGTTTCAATGTGCAAGATGTCTTGCCCTCACATTCTTCTTCCATTTCCACTTGTCCTGAAACTTCGGCCTTCGCTGTCAACCTTCCTTTTCTTACTCACACTTGCCATTTTAGAAATGGGCAATAAAAAAACACAGATCACTGGCAAAACAGGGTGGTGAGAGTTTGACCATGTTTGCTGCCATCTTGTGGTGAAATGTTGAATATATATAAACAATAATTTTTTAAACGTGTGGATTTCATCCTGTGGACAACAGTACTGGTGGCATATTATGACATTATTGATTTTATGACAGAGGCTTCGGCCCAGTGAACATATGAACTGGACTTTTGGTCTGTTCTACAGGAAAAACCCTAAATGATAATGCACCAACAATCCCAACCAAAGAAAGGAACATAAGGACAGAAGAACCAAACAGGAAAGAAAATAGAAATAACTATTGTATATATAACCTCGAAAATTTCACAAGAAATTTTGAGTGGGCCAATGCGCGCTCGCCCACACTCTGCTGCCGGTCCCCCCATTATATACCACCAAACCTCATTCCTGATCACCGGCATATGTGAAAGCTTAAGTGGCTTGCCTGTCAAAACAAAAAGTGGCACAGACATGGGGACTCAATATGTCAGAGGTCTAATGTTTATCTACATTTTACATTTTAAATGAAGGTTCTGTGTGAAAGCAAACGCCATGGCTTCAAACTTTTGACAGTGATTTGATGCCTGTGGGGAGGGTTGATCGCAGTTTTTCTGGATGTTTTCAAACACCGTTTATCCGATCGCTACCAAACCTCAGAGGGTAGTAGTCCTGACCGAGCCGGTCGATTTGATGTATAATTTGTGGGGGTGGCTAGTGCTAGTTAGCTGTGAAATGAATTAGATGCTTTTATTTTGAAAATCATTGTGTGTCTGTGTAAGTGTGTGTGTGTGTGGGGGGGGGAGGGAGACACTCCCTAATGCATGTTAAAACATGTTTAAGTGTTTTATTTTGAAAATCTACACATCAGCCATACCCTGTTATTGTTCAGGGTCTTTTATTTTGAAAATCCATGTTTGTGTGTCTGTGTGTTGGCAGGTGTGTATAGTGTGTGTCTGCATATTTCTGGGTGGCTTGTATGTAGTTCACCAGGCCTAGTAAGGTCTGTAATGATGTGGAGGCTTTTATTTTGAAAGTGTGTGTGTGTGTGTGTGTGTGTGTGTGTATTCCTGTATGGTTGTGTGTGTGTTCCTGTATGGTTGTGTGTGTGTGTGTGTTCCTGTATGGTTGTGTGTGTGTGTGTTCCTGTATGTGTGTGTGTGTGTGTGTTCCTGTATGGTTGTGTGTGTGTGTGTGTGTGTGTGTTCCTGTATGTGTGTGTGTGTGTGTGTGTGTGTTCCTGTATGTGTGTGTGTGTGTGTGTGTGTGTGTGTGTGTGTTCCTGTATGGTTGTGTGTGTGTGTGTGTGTATGTTCCTGTATGGTTGTGTGTGTGTGTGTGTGTTCCTGTATGTGTGTGTGTGTGTGTGTGTGTGTTCCTGTATGGTTGTGTGTGTGTGTGTGTGTGTTCCTGTATGGTTGTTTGTGTGTGTGTGTTCCTGTATGGTTGTGTGTGTGTGTGTCAGATGATAAACTTTGTATGAATGAACAACACATCAGTCAGTAAAGACAGAATGAAGCCATCAGATGTGTCAGATGATAAACTGCAGCTGTGTCTTTTTCTCTCCATCAGATTTCTGTCAACTTGAAGTCGACACAAACTCAGTGCACACAAACCTCAAACTGTCTGACAACAACAGGAAGGTGACACATGTGGAGGAGGAGCAGCCATATCCTGATCATCCAGACAGATTTGACTGGTGTGATCAGCTGCTGTGTAGAAATGTTCTGACTGGTCGCTGTTACTGGGAGGTCGAGTGGAGAGAAGGGGTTAATATATCAGTGAGTTACAGAAGAATCAGAAGGAAAGGAAACAGTGCTGACTGCATGTTTGGAAGAAACAATCAGTCCTGGAGTCTGTTCTGCTATGATGATGGTTACTCTGTCTGTCACAATGACAGAGACACATTCATCTCCTCCTCCTCTGTCTCTGACAGAGCAGCAGTGTATGTGGACTGTCCTGCTGGCACTCTGTCCTTCTACAGAGTCTCCTCTGACACACTGATCCACCTCCACACCTTCAGCACCACATTCACTCAGCCTCTACATGCTGGGTTTGGGTTCTGGTTGGGTTCTGGTTCCTCAGTGAGTCTGTGCTGTGTGTAGAAGCAGAGTGTGTGGAAGTGACAGCAGCTTCAACTTTGTGCTTTAAATGTTGATGATGTTTCACTTTCATTTGAATCACTGACTGTGATTTCAGGTCAGAACATGTTTTTGTCTTAGAAGCAGTGAAATGAAGAATGTGAAGCTGAATTTATGATCATGAACTTTGACATGTCCTCACAAATGAAACCCTTACATTAAGAAATGCATGATTCCATGTTGTTATGGCTCTGATATTAAAATGTAGTATTATAATAGGAGTTAATGGACCTAAGTGGAAAACACCATTTAAAACTGCTGCAATACAAACACTAATAACTCCAACTCAATATTTTGGATAAACTTTGACATGACAGATATAAAATAATGCCTGAGCCTCCCAACTTGTAAAATAACTTGTTTTGTGCATTTTTACATTAAATATTTGCATCATGCAATCTAACTGGCATTTAAAGCGTTAAACTCCTCCAATGATGTTTGGTAGTTCTGAGCAGTCCTGAAGCTGTTTCACATATTTATGCAGAAAAATATGAATCTGTTCAGTTTTTATAGCAGTTTTTAGAAGCGGACATTTTTGTCCCTGATGACACAAAGGGTAGTAAATGTGTTTCCCAGTGTTCTGGTGATGGATCAGAAACATTTACATTTGAATTCTAAAATTTGTGTTGAACTGCCCGATTGCCCTTTTTTTTTCCTCAACCTGTGACGTCGGTGGAACTGCGATCACTCACCTGCTCCTGCCCGGGACGTTAAAAAGAAGCAAAGACACAAAGAAAATACAATACTTATGAGTGAATGACACATCTTTAAAAAAAATATTTTATGTATTTGAAAAAGTAAAAAAACCTGCACTGAGGGGTGAAGTGGACATCAGCTGAAACTGCTTTAGTATTTTTCCCCTTTCTTGTATTTATGATAAAATCAGGAATTTACTGTTGACGTATTGACAGGTTTATTTAAGGAGACGTCGTGACGTGCCGGCCGCTGCTCATTTGCATAAAACAGTTGGAGGCAGATATGAAGGATTTTACTGCTGCGTAAATATTGAAACTGGTTTTTGAACGTTGATCCAAAAAGTTCTGATCCCCACAGTGTGTGTGTGTGAACACTGTACACTGAAAACACATCATGTTAATCAAAGGGAAACAAACACAGATATTAAAAGTGTGAAAGATTCAGATTAAAATGATTGATCCCCATAGAGAATATATCTCTAACAGATTCACACACATCACAGTGTAAACATGCAGCTTCACACACACTGAAGCTTCATCTCTGTTGTGTCTCTGTGCTTGAAGGAGTCACACAGACACACTGTGCTGTGTCACTGTGTCCTCATATTGTTCCTCTGTTGTGTTACTGTCGATACAAACTGCTTCACACATGTTAACAAAAAGAATAAAAACCAACATGAACTGATGTGAGTGTGAGACATGAAAACACATCAGTCTGTCCAATGGCGCCACCTGCTGACAGAAACCTGTGATCAGCTGCTGTCTGGTTAAAGTGAGGTAGAATCTCCATCAGTCAACAGATGAAGATCTACATCTATATGAACACAGAGGTCATCTGGATCCATCACATCTGAACTTTACTATAATAAAAACAGACATGTCAGGATGACATCACTGAACAGTGCAGGTCTGTCAAGGTGTCAGTCACTGTCAGATGGATTTCTCTGCACCTTTCTGTCTCACTCGCTGCTCGCTCACATACAAACAACTTCCTGGGTTGTTGTGTTACATTTTATTAAATATAAGATAAGATAAGATAAGATGCAGACGTTAAAGGACCTGAGTCTCCTTAGGAGATACAGATGACTCTGTCCCTTCTTGTATATTGCCTCTGCGTTTGTGGACCAGTCCAGTTTGCGGTCAATGTGGACACCCAGGTATTTGTAGCTGTCCACAATGTCCACGTTGGTACCCTTGATGCTGTCCGGGTCTGGGAGTGTCTGGTGCTTCCTGAAGTCCACCACCAGCTCTTTTGTCTTTGTGACATTCAGCTGCAGGTGGTTCTGTCCGCACCACTGCACGAAGCTGTCCACCACACTCATGTACTCCGCCTCCCGACCTCTGCTGGTACAGCCCACAATGGCAGAGTCATCCGAGAACTTCTGCAGGTGGCAGGACTGTGAGCAGTGTCTGAAGTCCGATGTATAGAGTGTAAACAGGAATGGAGACAGTACTGTGCCCTGGGGGTCCTAACTTTAAGCCTGGTCCTGGCCTGAAGCTCTTTGCACCTCTGAGCACACAGACACAGACTGAGGAGCTGCTCTCCATTCAGGATGAAGGCTGCCTCACATGGACCAATCAGAGGGAGGAGCTGGAGCCGTGTGGCCTGGAGCTCAGCCTGACATGAAGGTAGAAGAATCAGTCTTCTTCCACATGTAGTCAGTCGTACTCATGCCCACTCAGACCCTCGGGGCCTCTGCTGAGCCTCTAAAACCACAACCCAGCTGCTACCCAAGAGCCTGGATCCATCAGAGAGGAGCAGACATGGCTGAAACCGGGTCCAGGACCCAGTGAAACAGGGAGAGGGTCCACTGTAGGTCCTGCAGCTCCCAGGGTTTAACACACAGAGAGTCTCTTCTTCTGTGGTTCAGCAGCAGCTTGATTCTGAGGATGGTTCAGTGCAGCTTCATGGAAACATGTAGCTTGATTCTGAGGGTTTAGTGGATCAGAGATCAATAATCATCTCTGATCTGTCTGGAAAAGCTTCATGTTGATGGTTGGAGGAGGCTTCAGGCGCCTGTTGGTCTGTAGAGGAGCGAGCGTCCTCTGTTGAAATCTCTGTTGTTGTAAAGTCAAAGTTCAGCTGTGTTCATGTAGATGTGCTGGAACTCTGCATCTGTGGACTGATGAACTTTCTGCCTCACTTCAAGCAGACAGCAGCTGATCACAGGTTCCTGTCAGCAGGTGGCGCCACAGAGTCGCTCCTGAAACACCTTCAATGGAGCCCAGCAGTCTGAATATGATGTCATCATCTTTCACAGGATCAGGTGTGTTTCCTGTGTCAGTGGCCTTTGTGTTGTGGTTCTGTTTTCTTTGGTGTGTGTCACTGTTTGTATGAATTTATATCTTATACAGCTGTTGTGTTTAGTTTCGATTTAACCCCTAACTAGTAACACAGTGTTTGCTGTGTGGTGGTTTCTTCTTATCAGGTTTACATCACAGCCTGTGTATGTGAACACACCTCATAAGAAGTCCCTGAAAACACGTCACCTGACAACTTTAATAACAAAGTGAAGTAACTTCATGGTCAAACTACCATGTCAGCAACACAGAGGGTAAAGAAAGGGTTAATAGCTGCTGCTTCTCTCTGTGCTAGAGCCCTCTCTGCTTTCATCCTCGTACAGTTTCTCCTTCTTCCTTCAGCAGGTCCTCCACACTGGCCCTTTCATGGCAGACCGTGGCCCCTGACTGACTGGACCCTGCAGTCCCTGTCCTCTGCTCACCAGGTAGTTAACCACAGCTCATCGCTGTTGGTGTTCCTGTTGTTTTCAGTCAGTCTGTGGATTCTTCCAGCTCTAAATAAACACTGAGATTATCATCAGATTATATTGTATATATAGTTTGAATACATCAGTGTTACCATCTACATATATGTTAAAATCCATTCCTCTGTGGGATCAATACACTTTAACCTTTGGGGTTCAGATCAGAGTCAGAACTGTTTTTATTGATCAACGTTCAATATTCACGCAGCAGTAGAATCCTTTATGACGTCATCACTGTCCGCCTCCGGCTGCTGTATGAGCAGCGGTACGTCACGACGTAAAACCTCAAACACTTTAATATAGACGAGCTGAAACTAAAGAAAGTCCCATTCACAGATCACGCTGTTTATCTGTCGCCTTAAATGTTGCAGAAAGTCGTTTCACAGAAAGCAGAGAGAGTTTTTAAAGGAGCCCAGAGCGGTGGAGTAAAACTCTAATCTCTAAATCTCTCTCTATCGCTCTGAACGAGCCGCCAGGTTGTTCCAATCACATGGAGAGATCAGCCAATCAGAGACTGGAGGAGGTCATGTGATGTACGGGAGTTCACTGGAGAGAAATGAAACAAAGTAATCTTCTTAAACTGTTTAGTGTGTGTTTGAGTGTCTGTGACGTTTTGAATGGATGAATAATTTTATTTTTGGTTTTATACAATACAGTACAAATACACAATTCACCTCAAAACCAAAGAGGGAATAGGCTGAAGCCTCCAGCTTATGTTTACTCAAACAGTTTGAGCTGATGTCCACACTCAGTGTAAATGTAACTTTTTTACTTGTGTTGTTTCTGAAATGTGTGGAATGATAGTGGGTGTAGCCTGTATCTAGCTGCAGACTGTGACTGTGTGTCTTCATATATCACCATGAATGCTTCATTAAATAACACTCAGCTCATGCTGAACTAACCATGTGATCATGTCTGCTGGAAGTAAAAGCTTTGATATAGTCAGTGTTTCTACAACTGCACTTTCTGGACAGGAAGTGCAGACCAGGGTTGATCCAACCAGCTGGAAGAAGATGAGCTGAAGCAGTGACAGAAAAGTTTGATGCAGCAGCTGTTGGTTTGTTTGGTGCTTTGGTGGAAACGCACTGAACACATGTGAGGTTAACCTGAGAAATAGAAGAGCTGGTAAAACCACAGAGGAGGGGGCGAAGTGTCATATAAAAACCACAGAAAGGAGGCAGCTGAAGTTAACGCCTTTTTCTGTCTGTTTGAGCACTGAGCACATCTGTGGTTAACCTGCTAAAAAGCCACAGAGAAAGTGTGTTGTGGGAGTTTCCTACAAAGAGGGACGTGACAACTCATGGTCAACCACACTGTCCCTCCCTGTATGTATGTGTGTGGTTAAGCTGAGAAATAGGTAAAACCACAGAGGAGGAAAGAGCGAGGTTTCATGTGATGGTCCAACCTCTCACACTGTCCCTCCTTGTATGTAAATGAGCATGGTCCTGAGCAGCTCGGTGTAAATCAGTACAGGAAGTGATAAAGTTCTAAATTAAAGTCACATTCATGAACTTCACGGTTTATTTGTCGCCTCAAATGTTTTCAGAAACTCGTTTAACTGAATTATTTCAACGATATGAGAGAAAGTTTTTAACCGAGCCGCCATGTTTGTTCTGTTTGAAACCCCGCCCACAGTGAGAAACCAGCCAATCAGAGGAGACTTCTGTTTATTTAGACTGCACTAGGACTTGCAATCGCCCAAAAACTTTAAGGAGTGAGACGAGGACATTTCCTCCTGTGAACCATTCAGTCAGGTTTGCTGTGAGTCGTGCAGCTAAAAAGGATTTCAGGACCCCAGCCTGAAGGTCAGACTCGGTGTGTTACTGTGGGTTAAGGTGATTCTCGTGAAGTGTCAGCAGTGAGTGAAGGTGTTGGTCAGCAGCTCCATCAGTCTGTAACAGCTAGGGGTGGGCGAATCGATCTAAATATCCATAGTATCGATACCAACGTTAGGATCAGTAATTACTCCATACTAGCGTGATGAGATCGATATTTCTCTGGAAGTTTCTCTTCATACCTTCAGCAGCTTTACTCGTATTTACTCGCGGTGCAAACAGCGCTGCTCCATCACTCTGCTCAGTGCGCAGGCGCACTCCTTAGTATAATTATTACCTGTAGAAGGATCTTTATTCTTCATATTTAGGCTACATGTGTTAGACTTTTATCAAATTACCTTCATTATGATATTTAACCTACATGATTCATAAACAGCCATGGCTGTCACAAGGAGCATCGCTGACATGATGGTGAAGTTATCATTTCATACACAGTTTTACAGTTTTGCACTTTTGTTTCAGCTTGATTTAGTTAACAAATGTTTATTGTGTATTATTATTCTGCTAATCATGATCAACTAATTAAAAGGCAAAAGAATAATCATTGTATGATCAGGATTGTTTTTTTTATTCCTTTGATTATCATCATTTAGCAGCCTCTCTTCACTTAAAGCCCACAGCACCATCACACACTGGACTGGGCAGCTTTATACTGTAAAATGTAATTTAACTACACTCAGACTGAATGTGTCCTTCATCGCCACCTGCTGACAGAGGTTGTGTGTGCAGCAGTGCAGACTGTAAAAGCTGACACAGAGTGTGACTGTGAGTTTCAGTCAGACTGTAGATTGATGTTGTTGTAGCCGTACTGACTGAACCTGATGACTCTTCACCTCTGTGTCCTCTCACAGAGAGAAGATGATCCTGCTGCTCCTCATCCTCACCTCCTCAGCAGCAGCACTTGAAGTGAAGGAGACACAGAGCTCCTATCAGGCAGAGGAGAACCACAACATCACACTGGAGTGGACGTTCCCCACAGACACTCAGACTAAGACTGAGGACATTTATGTCAAATGTGGACATTTTACCGAACAGAAAGAATCAGTCCTGTATTGGGTCCATGCTGGTGTTGAGCTCTCAGAGTCTGTGGATGAAGGTTTTTCAGGAAGAGTCCAGAGTGACACAGACGCCCTCAGAGAAGGACGAATCAGACTTCATCTGTCCAGACTCAGGACTGAAGACTCTGGTCTGTATGTGTGTGATGTGAGGACAGCTTCAGGTTCTGGTTCTTCCAGCTGTGAGCTCACAGTCTCTGGTGAGTAAGTTAAAGCTGCTGTCTGCTGAGAACTGTCTGATTTCTGTTCTTCTAACTGTAACATATAATATTCTGTACAGACAGACAGCATCAGGTTCAATTCAAACAGTCCACATGTTCATTTAAACATCAACAAGTCTCAACTCACATTTTTGTCCTTTACAGCAGCTGCTGCTCAGACACACACTGACAGACCAGCTCTGAGTCCAGCTCTGAGTCCACCAGCAGACACAGGAGGACGATGGACAGGACTCATCATTGGACTGACAGCAGCAGCACTTGTCTTTGTTTCTCTAACAGTTTCTCTTGTTATGAGACACAGAAATAGAAAGATTCAGCACTAACAGCAGAGTCACTGTGTAGTTCTTTGCTGTTGTCTCTGAGTGATGGACTGACTCTGTCCACAGCTCTTCCAGAGGTCGGCCATGCTGTGTGTTGTTTCAGCTTTATTACAGACTGAGACAGATATGTTATTTATTGACAGAGTTACATTTGCTGATTGATGATCTGATCTGATGTTTATCTTGTAGCAGCCAAGTATTCACACTCTTTAACCGTTTGTTGTCTGAATGTTGACGTCCTCTATGTCTTATATGTAACAGCTCCTGTTGGAGTTTTATTATGTCATGATATTCATGATGTGGGATAGGACTCTTCTTTGCCTCGGTACAAACTGATCTGATGCTACAAACTCTGTCACATGGAGTTATGATGATCAGCTGTTTTTCAGCATTAAAATCATCAGTGTGTTCAAACTGTGTCTTCCTGTTTAATCTGACTTCCTGCTTCCATCTGTGTGCTGTAAAAAGTCACATTTAGCCTCAGATGTTCAAACTGTTCTGAATGATTGATATTTACACAGCTAGCAGCTACAGTTAGCATCACAGAGATGAGTTAGCTTGGACGTTAGCTGCTAAATGCTAAATGTAGCTGCTAGCTGTGTGGATATCTAATGTGCTACAAACACAGACACGATGTTTGTGTGTTGTTGTGAGCAGCAGGTTCTCAGTACACGCTCACTTCCTGTTCTGGATCAGAGGAAGGTGGCGCCCCCTGCGCTCTGGACACACACACACACAGGAGAGACGTGACACCTCACATTTTAGGACAGATGAGCCAACAGTTCTGAGCATGCATGTGAACAGATGAATGTTTGGATGATCACAGATTAACAATAATCCCTTCATTTCAACAGTCTGTGTGCACCAACATTACAGAGAGTGTGTAAATAATTTAATCAATACAAACTTTATTGATTCTGTTTTACAGGTTTCACTAAAAATAATATCAAAGTCCAATAAAACAGTCTGACAGTAGAATAAATCATAAATGATGAGCTTTAAAGTTCTGTTCAGATGAAGGTCTCTTACAGTTTTTTCTGATTGCTTAAGCACATTTCTGTAACTATTGGCTATTTGTGCAAAACTCTACACACAAATAAAAAAACCTTACACCAAATCAGCAAAACATTGTAGATCTCTTGCAAAAGCTAATACATCTTGCTTAACTCTTCAAACCTTTGTAAAGAAACAACACAAAGCATCATATTACTAAGCACACAATGTGCCAACTACACACTGATGGTATTAACTGAAAACACATCTGGCTTTTGCTTTCTCTGTGCACAAGGTCTGTCCATGTGAGGTCAAACTTTTGTCATAAATAGTTCTATAAACACAGGGATTCAAATTTCAAGTATGAATGTTTATTCACACACATCAAAACAATCACAAGAAAACATACAATTTGACTGAAAGAGAGAGAAAATCAGTCTCATTGTCTCTCTGGGTCCAGACACAGAATTTCATCAACATCACATGCAATGTCTTCTAGTCCAAGGCACCGGGGAACATGTCTCCTGGAGTGACGTATCCAGGCCTGACATGATGCCTGGTCCATATCCTCGCATGCCTCCTTCCAGATGCTGGATGTCTAGTAATTCTGTGGAGTAACAGTTTCAGTTTTACATGTACAGTATTGATGTTTTTCTCATTAGAGTATGGTACACCTACAAAACTTAGTGTGAGGGAACTGTACTAACCCATTCTCATCAATATGTCCTTATGATGCTTGCTACAGTGTAGCGGCTCAGGCTGAACCCGTCCAGCTTCCCTCAGGGTCAATCCATGGTTGATCACATGATCCACTATTGTAGCTCCGATGACATCAGTAATTCTATTTCTTCTTACCCTTCCTCCTTCGTCTTCACTTCCTCGTCCTCTTCCTCTAAATTCACCTCCTAGTCTTCGTCCTCCTCCTCTTCCTCCTGCTTCCTCATGTCCTCATCCTCTTCTAATTCTCACTCTTCTCAGTTTCCTTCTCCCTCCATTGTTCTCCACACTGAAGCTTACCTGTGGCTTATTTACAGCTCATGCTGATTGCAAAGTGAACTAATGATGTAAAACAGTTCTCACATGTGACAGTGTAGCCAGACAGTTGGCAAAATACTGTAAATACCAGCCATACATGTGTGTAGTTTTACTAGGAGTGTGTTGATCATTTGGAAGTTGTGTGTAAAGCAGTGAGTTGTGTTTACAGTTCAGCAAAAAGAGTTCTGTGAAGTGGATTATATTTATACAATTGCAAATTGTGTGTTACAAAAGTGCAAACTGAGTGTAAAGCTGTTTTTTTGCTTTTAGTTTTGCAAACTCAGTGAGTGATTTTGCTATAACTATTAATAGTTTTAGAAATTGTGCTATAGGAATCATTGTTAGTGTTTGAGCAATCAGAAAAAACTGTAATAACGACTCTGTGGCGCCACCTGCTGACAGAAGGACAGGTGGAAGAACAAGATGACTGCAGTCAGATGTGTGAATGTGAACCAAACACACACTGTGCTGTCCCTGTACTGTTGTTGATCACATGTGTTTCTGTGGTCAACAAGTCTCACCTCACATTTCTGTCCTTTACAGACGTCCCCCAGCAGAGACAGGAGGACAGACAGGACTCAGAGCTGCACAGCAGGAGTCCTTTGATATGATCATCATGTTTCCTGTAAAGCACAGAGAGGACTCCACATTAGACTCACAGGAGCAGCAACAGGAGCAGACATTCTTCTTCTGTTACTTACATGTTACTCTGATGGTCCATGTTTGATTTGAACTGAAGAAGACATCTCAGAAGACGAGACCCTCTGGAACACGTCGTCATGACAACGTCCAAAGTTCAGCTGCAGCTCTCCTCATGTGTCACTGTGGACTCTTCTCTGCAACATCTCTCACAAATTCCTATGTTGCAGCACATTAGATATCCACACATCATGAAAACACATCAGAGTCTGTCCAAGCGTGTTCTGTTCACTTGACGGTGTTTTAGGAGCCACTCTATGGCGCCACCTGCTGACAGAAACCTGTGATCAGCTGCTGTCTGGTTAAAGTGAGGCAGAATCTCCATCAGTCAACAGATGAAGATCTACATCTATATGAACACAGAGGTCATCTGGATCCATCACATCTGAACTTTACTATAATAAAAACAGACATGTCAGGATGACATCACTGAACAGTGCAGGTCTGTCAAGGTGTCAGTCACTGTCAGATGGATTTCTCTGCACCTTTCTGTCTCACTCGAGGCTCGCTCACATACAAACAACTTCCTGGGTTGTTGTGTTACATTTTATTAAATCTATATTCTTGAACATATGAACACACAGAGTCTCTGTCATTGACAACATACAGACAGCATGAGCAGCACAGGAGGCCGTCAGCAGAGGAAGAAGAAAAGATAAAGAAACAGTACAAACAGTCAGGATCCATGTTTAACATTCTGTAAACGACAGCACACAGACAGGCAGCAGAACTCCTGCTGCTACCATCCAGTGATGGGTCCTGTCTGCTGGTGGACAGAGTTCTGTGTGTGTGTTGGCAGCTTTCAGTCTGCAGTCAGTGCAACAGTGATGAAGTGAATCCAGTGACGCTGAGTCTACAGGTGCTATTGTCACTTCCAGAATCTTCAGAACTGCAGTTCATCCCAGTGATGGAGTCATGTATGGCAGCTGCTCATCACATGGATGTGAGGTAGACGTGCTTCTCAGCAATAAAGTGACCACAGTGCAGGTTGGACCTTCAAACTAACAGCACTTCTGTCCTTCGGTCCATCATTTGATCGTGAACTCAGTGTGTTCAACATGAGGAAGTGAAGCCAACAGTCTGATTATTGAGACATGTCCCAGCTTGGGATGAATAAAGTATTTCTACTCTATTACATGTTTGATCCAACTGATTCTCCTGAACTGGAAACTGTGTCTGAGGCTTCAGGGCTGTAGAAATCCTCTGTTGTAGGCACACAGTGATGGAACACACAGCAACACAACAGGAAGCACAGAACCAGCAGAGCTGCTGTCAGTGCACAGTAGAGGCCCGTCCTTCCTCTTCCTGCTGCGTTTGGTGGATCAGCTGTGATCTCAGGTTCAGACGGATCAGGAGCTGCTGCAGAGACCAACCAGACACAGAGTGAGTTCTTCAGGTAACACAATTCATCCATAGACACAACAACCAGGTTCAGATTTATACAAAGTGAAGCCACTCACCAGAGACTGTGAGCTCACAGCTGGAAGAACCAGAACCAGAAGCTGTCCTCACATCACACACATACAGACCAGAGTCTTCAGTCCTGAGTCTGGACAGATGAAGTCTGATTCGTCCTTCTCTGAGGGCGTCTGTGTCACTCTGGACTCTTCCTGAAAAACCTTCATCCACAGACTCTGAGAGCTCAACACCAGCATGGACCAGATACAGGACTGAGGCTTTTAAATGATAACAGTAGACATAAATGTCCTCAGTCTTAGTCTGAGTGTCTGTGGGGAACGTCCACTCCAGTGTGATGTTGTGGTTCTCCTCTGCCTGATAGGAGCTCTGTGTCTCCTTCACTTCAAGTGCTGCTGCTGGGGAGGTGAGGATGAGGAGCAGCAGGATCATCTTCTCTCTGTGAGAGGACACAGAGGTGAAGAGTCATCAGGTTCAGTCAGTACGGCTACAACAACATCAATCTACAGTCTGACTGAAACTCACAGTCACACTCTGTGTCAGCTTTTACAGTCTGCACTGCTGCACACACACACCTCTGCCAGCAGGTGGCGCTGAAGGACCGTTATATGATACAACAACTCTTTATAAATGTAAACATCATAAATGTTCATGTTCAGAACAGACAGCAAACTGATCGCAGTCAGAGAGGATGTGTGAGGAGCAGTGAACCAGCAGCTCTGTGGATGTAACAACAGACATGCTGCCTCCTTTCTGAGACCAGCTGGGTCCTGGACTGACCCCCTTTTACAGTGAGGAATGCTGTTGGTGACAGGAAACAGACGGAGCAGAATACAGGAGCAGGGCGTGGTCCCTGGGCTCAGCTTTGTCTGCCTGTTGCACAAACCACCTGATGCTGTTTCCTTCTTTCTGGGAGAAAGGAAAAAACTCACTCTGTACAAACAGCTTGTTTTTACACTGCTATACAAACAGTCACAACTTACCCTGTTCTTAAGAAGATTAAGAAGATTAAGAAGAAACCTTTATTAGTCCCACAATGGGGAAATTGCATTTTTGCAACGGCATACAGACAGCAAGGGATAAGTTAGGAAAAAGATATATACAATATAAAATAGGCTACCAATAAAAGATATATACATTATAAACAGTTTACATATTTAACAGTTATTGCACAGGTGAGTGGAGGTAGAAATGGTATATAAACTGTACATAGTGCAACTAAATAAATAACAGTAAAATAAAAGCACACTGTGGTGTGTAAGTATTGCTCCTATCAGAAGTGTTTATTATAGAGTCTGACAGCAGCAGGAAGGAAAGACCTTCTGTATCTCTCCTTCACACACCGAGGGTGGAGCAGTCTGCCATTGAAGCTGCTCTGCAGGGCTGACAGGGTGTCCTGCAGGGGGTGGGACTCATTGTCCAGCATGGATGTTAGTTTTGCCAGGACCCTCCTGTCACCCACCTCCTGCACTGAGTCCAGAGAGCAGCCCAGGACAGAGCTGGACTTCCTGATGACTCTGTCCAGCTTCTTCCTCTCCCTCTCAGTGATGCTGCTGTTCCAGCAGACCACACCGTACATGATGACTGATGCCACCACAGAGTCATAAAAGGTCTTCAGGAGTGCCCCTTTCACTCCAAAAGACCGCAGTCTCCTCAGCAGGTAGAGCCTGCTCTGGCCCTTCCTGTACAGTGCGTCTGTGTTGTGAGTCCAGTCCAGTTTGTTGTTGAGGTGAACACCCAGGTATTTGTAAGAGTCCACCTGCTCAATGTCCATTCCCTGGATGTTCACCGGTAAGGGGGGGGCTGAGTGTCGTCTGCGAAAGTCCACCACCATCTCCTTGGTTTTCCCTGCATTGATCAGGAGGTGGTTTCGCTGACACCAGTCCACAAAGTTCTGCGTCAGTCCTCTGTACTCCGCGTCATCGTCATCTCTGATGAGACCAACAATCGCAGTGTCATCAGAGAACTTCTGCAGCACACAGCCGTCAGTGTTGTGTCTGAAGTCCGACGTGTAGAGGGTGAAGAGAAAGGGGGCCAGGACGGTCCCCTGAGGGGCACCCGTGCTACAGGTGAGCAGGTCAGACGCACAGTTCTGGGCTCTCACAAACTGTGGTCGGTTTGTGAGGTAGTCCCTGATCCACTCTGACAGCAGGTGGTCCACCCCTGTCTGCACCAGTTTGTCCTTCAGGATCGCCGGCTGGATGGTGTTGAAAGCACTGGAAAAATCAAAGAAGGTGATTCTCACAGTGCTGCCGGGCTTCTCCAGGTGAGAAAGAGCTCGGTGTAGCAGGAAGGTGACAGCATCCTCCACTCCAACATTAGGCCTGTAGGCGAACTGCAGCGGATCCATGGAGGAGCCCACTGTGGAGCGGAGGTGTCTCAGGACCACACACCAACACAACAACAACACTGTATATTGCTGCTGCAATAGCAACATTTCCCAGCTTGGGATAAATAAAGTATTTCTATTCTAACACACTGGCTCTTACCTTGTGTCCAGTACAGCTGGCTCAAGTCATTCTGAGCAGCAACTCACGAAGAGAAACACCTCAAACAAAAAGTGTGGACGACTCTGCTGATTCTACTGCTGTTCTTTTCAAACCTCCCTCTCCTTCACCAGAATGGATGGCTCCATATCTGCACACTGCTTTTCTGTCACGCCCACCAGCAGCAGAGTAACACCCTGTCACCATGGAAACATACTTACTTACTGTGATAAATAAGTGGTGTAGCCGGTTTATCACCTGAAGGGTGGAGGTCATGTTTCTGCATGTGTGTTCTACAGATGTGAAACTTTCTGATTCAGACATGTAAATTCTTAGTGAGTTATTAAGATCAGTTCAATGATTTCATTTGAAGCATAGAGAGGTTTTAGGATAAGAGAGGGCTGGAGTCAATGAAAGTGTTATGTGGGACTCAGGACAGGTAACTCTCCAGTCTTAAGGTAAACAAACAAAACACAACCACAAGGGCCAATAAGATGCAAATAAGGTGTCCAGGTGCCAGGGAGTGGAGCTGCTGGGCTTCATGGCTGGGAGACCTGAGACGGAGGAAAAAGGTAAGTAAAACTTCGACCAGCAGTACTACGACTAAGAGGCTGGTGTCTAACTACATCAGGCCACATGGAGAACTGGTGCCGAACCAAGGGGGGAGAGGCGCTTAAGAGTCCACCGGAGGGGGAGGAGTGATTAGAGACAGGCGAGTTCAATAAGCCACAACTCCACCCAGCAGATCCTGCACACCCAAGACACCTGAAGAGAAGAGCAAGGAGCAAGGAGGAGTCACTGTCAGATGGTTTCTCTGCACCTTTCTGTCTCACTCGCTGCTCGCTCACATACAAACAACTTCCTGGATTGTTGTGTTACATTTTATTAAATCTATATTCTTGAACATATGAACACACAGAGTCTCTGTCATTGACAACATACAGACAGCATGAGCAGCACAGGAGGCCGTCAGCAGAGGAAGAAGAAGAAAAGATAAAGAAACAGTACAAACAGTCAGGATCCATGTTTAACATTCTCCTGCTGCTACCATCCAGTGATGGGTCCTGTCTGCTGGTGGACAGAGTTCTGTGTGTGTGTTGGCAGCTTTCAGTCTGCAGTCAGTGCAACAGTGATGAAGTGAATCCAGTGACGCTGAGTCTACAGGTGCTATTGTCACTTCCAGAATCTTCAGAACTGCAGTTCATCCCAGTGATGGAGTCATGTATGGCAGCTGCTCATCACATGGATGTGAGGTAGACGTGCTTCTCAGCAATAAAGTGACCACAGTGCAGGTTGGACCTTCAAACTAACAGCACTTCTGTCCTTCGGTCCATCATTTGATCGTGAACTCAGCGTGTTCAACATGAGGAAGTGAAGCCAACAGTCTGATTATTGAGACATGTCCCAGCTTGGGATGAATAAAGTATTTCTACTCTATTACATGTTTGATCCAACTGATTCTCCTGAACTGGAAACTGTGTCTGAGGCTTCAGGGCTGTAGAAATCCTCTGTTGTAGGCACACAGTGATGGAACACACAGCAACACAACAGGAAGCACAGAACCAGCAGAGCTGCTGTCAGTGCACAGTAGAGGCCCGTCCTTCCTCTTCCTGCTGCGTTTGGTGGATCAGCTGTGATCTCAGGTTCAGACGGATCAGGGGCTGCTGCAGAGACCAACCAGACACAGAGTGAGTTCTTCAGGTAACACAATTCATCCATAGACACAACAACCAGGTTCAGATTTATACAAAGTGAAGCCACTCACCAGAGACTGTGAGCTCACAGCTGGAAGAACCAGAACCAGAAGCTGTCCTCACTTCACACACATACAGACCAGAGTCTTCAGTCCTGAGTCTGGACAGATGAAGTCTGATTCGTCCTTCTCTGAGGGCGTCTGTGTCACTCTGGACTCTTCCTGAAAAACCTTCATCCACAGACTCTGAGAGCTCAACACCAGCATGGACCAGATACAGGACTGATACTTTTTTGGTTAAATGACAACAGTAGACATAAATGTCCTCAGTCTTAGTCTGAGTGTCTGTGTTGAACGTCCACTCCAGTGTGATGTTGTGGTTCTCCTCTGCCTGATAGGAGCTCTGTGTCTCCTTCACTTCAAGTGCTGCTGCTGAGGAGGTGAGGATGAGGAGCAGCAGGATCATCTTCTCTCTGTGAGAGGACACAGAGGTGAAGAGTCATCAGGTTCAGTCAGACAGATGTGAGGGAAGCTGTCAAAGTTAAAAACCATCAGTCACACTTTTTCCAAACAGATCTACAGTCTGCACTGAAACATCTCTATGACATTTTCACTTCATGCCTGCTTGATCATTTTCATAAACCAGATGCATCTCACACACACACACACACACACACACTCTGTGATCACTGTAGTTATCAGCAGCTTGCTCCCTCTCCCCCTCTTCTTTAACAACATGGGTCAGCCTGCTCTCATCACTTGATGAAACTGTGATCAATACAGATATAGATCAAATAAATACAGCAGCAATAAAACAACATCACACACTAAATGTTCTGTTACAAACTGAATCAACTCTCAGTCAAGTTATTCTATCAACACCAGCTGTTGTTACAGTGTGAGCCAGACGTCTGCTGCCATCTGCTGCCGGCACACTGAACCACTGATACTTCACCACAGTCAGTGTGGAATGCAGCTCAGACCAGGAGCTCCTCCTGCTCCAGGCCACACCTCCTCCCTGCTCAACCTTGTTAAACTCACCCACTCAGTCCAACATAAGACAGTTTAACATAAAGACAGTTTAACATAAAGACAGTTTAACATAAAGACAGTTTAACATAAAGACAGTTTAACATAAAGACAGTTTAACATAAAGACAGTTTAACATAAAGACAGTTGACAGTCTACATGTCAGCAGCCTTTACAGTCTGTTTCAGACTTTGTGGATCAAAGTGAAGAAAATCCTGAAATCAGCATCAAATGAGTAAAAACGCTGTTTGCAGTCCAACAACAGTTTGTGTGAAGAACAAAGTAAAGACAGAAAGACAGGAGGACACACTGAGAGAGTGACTGTCAGACCTGCTGATGGATCCTGCAGCCAGCCCCCAATAACCCATCGAACACATGCTGTTACAGACTGATGGAGCTGCTGACCAACACCTTCACTCACTGCTGACACTTTGCTTCAGTCTTACCTTCAGGCTGAGGGATGTTTTCACCCTTTCTACCCGCTGCGCAGTACAACAAGTGGAATAACACTAGTGGAACGATGCACTAGAGCATTGGCCCACTAATGATTCCAAGAAAAGGAAAGGAAGCAGAAGTCCCCTCTGATTGGTGGTTTCTCTGTGGGCGGAGTTTTAGAACTTGATCACTTCCTGTACTGATTTACACCGAGCTGCTCAGGACCATGCTCATTTACATACAAGGAGGGACAGTGTGTGAGAGGTGGACGGATACAATACATGAGGAAGAGTTTCAGAAATAGAGAGGAAGTTAATGACCATGATCACATGACACCTCGCTCAGTCTTCACTCGCTGAGTGAAGCAGCGTCTCTATCAGCAGCTCTCTCTCTCTCTCTGCTCAGACTTCCTCATTCAGACTGAGCACGCTGTGTGTTTACAGCCTCCTCTGGGTTTGTGTAGTCCAGGAGCTGTGTGACAGCAGCATGTTGTCAGCTTGTGATGAAGAACCTGCAGAAATATTTGGTGTTTTAATAAAATATGACCATCAACATAAAAGTTAAAACACACTTTATTGATCAGTTTGTTCCGTCCTGATAAATATGACTGTAAACAGTGTGTTAGGACACATGTGAACATGCTGTGCACCTTCAGGGGCTCCCTGATGGACTCAGTTCATTTGAAAGATCAGGAAGACGAACACGAAACCAAAGCTCTTAAAAACAGAACACAGAGGAGAAGTGTTCAGTGGACGGGACACAGTGATCAGTGCTGAGTGTGTATATATATGTGTGTGTACTGCTGTGTTGTGCAGACTGGTTGGAACTGTGGTTACATACAGAAGGGCTTCATGTCAGCTGCTGAAAAGGTAAGAGCCAGTGTGTTGTTGTGTTAGTGTGTGTGTGTGTGTGTGTGTGTGTGTGTGTGTGTGTGTGATGAAGAACAGTGTAAGTTTGTGTAAAGTGTAAAAACAAGGTGTTTGTACAGAATGAGTTTAGCAGCTCAAACAAACACATGTTGATGGAACAAAGACATGACAGGAGGGACAACATGGACCCACCAAGAGACACATGTGGACACATTCAGTCTGTGTGAAGGAGGGACACACACACTGATGGAGACTTGTTGTACTCTTCTGTTGTTGTTTTGTTTTTGCTTTCACTCTGCTCGGGGACAAAAAGGAAACACCCACGAAGGGTGGAGCAGAGTGCAGGAGGTGGTCCCTGTCTCTGTGTCCTGCTCCGCCTGTTTGCTGTCTGTCACACCCACCAGCAGCAGAGTGCTGTAGATCAGATACAAGTTAACGGCTGTCTGGAGTTATTGGGGACAAATCACCCTGACTTGCCTTTCTTTCTTTCTTTTATTGCTCATCATGCAAAACCAGTATGGTCTTATCTAAATCTGTTGAATCAGTGCTGTTTATACACCTACCTATATACCTGGAGAGGCTCTTGCGCTTCTCCACTTTCATCACGCCCACAATAAATTCCGACCAATCACAGCATGGTTGCCGCACAGCCTTGAAAGACAAAGTTCGGCCCGGACCCTGTGCACAAAAGTGCGGATCAGCGGGCGGTCAGAGACAAAAAATGACGTCATTTTGTGGGCGTAACGTCTGCAGGGGGGGAAAATGTCTTTGTCTCGCGGAGTATGGATCCAGCTTCAAACGTACCGCGGATTCTCGGCTGAGTGGAATTCTTTCCAATATCTGCTGGAGGAGACTTCGCTGTTGTAATGTTTTCCTATCTTGCTGTGGAGTCCGTAAATAAAGATCGGAGTTCATTCATTTGATCCGAGCAAAAGTCCAGTTACTATGACAACAACCAACGCTCCACGCTTCACCTAATGCATGTGGCGGCACTATATACAGCTGTAGCCGGCGTTGTGTCCTCGTTGTGCTTTCTTCGGGTTTCTTCGGCTTTCTTCGTGCTCCTGCTTATGGTGACAGACGGTGAACCTCTGTCAGGAACGTGCTGCTCCGCATCATTTAACTAAAACACCGCTGTCTTCCGCCATTATTGTTATTGTGGGCTCACATGTGCGCGCTTGACGGTGATGGTGAGTGTACGTCTCACACAAAAATGCGTGATCATGACGAAACGCGACTAATCGCCGTAATCGATAAGTGGCGAATATTAATCGGTGACAGTTTTTCTGACGATTAATTGCACACGATACGATTTTGCACAAGCCTAGGCGGAAGGCAGTGTTCAGATAGATCAGGGGTGTCCAAACTTTTTTCGGGGAGGGCCAGATTCGATAATGCGAAACTCTCCGAGGGCCAACAGTCCCCGATGTCATTATTTTAAACAATAAAAAACTGTGTATGGTGTTTTGTAATATGTTACATCTTACACAGCAAACAAAATAACATCTTAGCATTCAGATGAACAGATCAGAAAATGTATATGAATTTACAGCATAAATTTAAAACATTCAGAAACTGTGTGGTTGTGATAACAGAGCAACAGGAGAGTTATTGACTCTACTGTGAAGGTGAGATCTGATCATATGTGGCAGGTCTGGTTCAGGAGCAGCAGACATCAGTAAAATGTCAGGTAGACCAGGTGGGAGTCATTTAGTGCTGATCTCAAAGGGTCTGGTAATTTAATGTTTACACTGGTTTGCAGTGCATGCCAACGAGACGTAAAAACGTGATGACGTGCCTTACGACAGATGCGTACTGAATGACGGAGTCAGTTTGAGAGAAGTGCTGCGTCTCTGTACAGCTGACAGTTTAACAACAGAGAACGTTAACAAGCAAAGACGGACTGCTCTGCTGCTCCAGTAAAACATCACAGTTTATAACAGTCTGCTCACACGACACAAACTAATTCATGGTTTACAAATGTTCGCATTTCTGGAGAGTTGCTTTTATCCAGCCGCCGGTAAAAAGGCCCGAGCAGGCTGCCGGCCAGGACGCAGCCTCCCCGGGCAGCAGGGAGCAATGAGCGTCCCTCTCTCTCTCCATCATGTCGCTTTAACTTCTCTAATGGCTCCAGCATCGCTCCCTGCTGCCCGCTCCTGCCCGCACCGGGCAGCAGGGAGCGACACGATGCACAGGGAGAGGGACGCTCCGCTCCACTCCCCTGCGCTCCTGGAGCCCCCCAGTACTCCGGCACGTTCCCCAGAGAGGGACGCTCACTGCTGCACGGGGAGGTTGCTCTCTGGCCGGGCAGCCCGCTCCCATGCACCCCGTCCAAGAATTCTAATAAGGCTACTATACTACAACTAATAATAACAATATTTCGTGCGCACGTTATACATAATTCGTGGCCACAATTTATTTCTTTTACCATGTCACAGAGGGGCTCCGTAGTTTTGGAGAACGTCCCTTGTACAGACGCTCTCTGATACCAGGTTGTTTGCAGAAGCACGTTTAGTCTCGTGGTGAATTGTGTCGAAGTGCTGAACCGGTGTTGTGCACCTTCGGAGCCCTCTGAGTAGCTGGAACCAACAACCAAGCCCTGCAGCACCGCGTGACGCACCACGA
The DNA here is from genome assembly GCF_900634625.1 of Parambassis ranga. Classification (NCBI taxonomy): domain Eukaryota; kingdom Metazoa; phylum Chordata; class Actinopteri; family Ambassidae; genus Parambassis; species Parambassis ranga. The sequence goes on along the minus strand of NC_041026.1, from coordinate 3,146,252 downwards.
TGCAGACAGAGAGAGAGATAATGTTCTGCTCAGAGAATCATGATGCAAACGTTACACAATGAGTTAAAAACAAAACAAAAAGTTCACTCTGTATCAGCCTATCAGTAGAGAAGAGGGACGGACCGCACTGATCCAGCACCGACCTCCTTTGCTGCACCAGAGCTTTATTTGCGGTTCTATTGTTAGGCTGTGCAGCACTTTGGCTCTACCTTGTTTTTTTGTAAACAAGTGCTCTATAAATAATGTGTGATTGGAAATAAAGTTGGGACTCAAAATCAATAATTAATAAACACTTTGATAAAGATTCAGTCATGAAAGTAAATGTATTGATGCTTTTAATGCTGCATATTTCACCATTGTGTGAAATGTTAGATGAAGCTCAGCTTCCCTTGTCTTAGAGGAATTGCCACAAGAAGGGACGTTTACTCACACTGATGGAGACTTTATGGACATTTGTTTCTATATTTCCGGGTGTCTGCTGTGAGCGTGGTTGAAGCTTCTTGTTCTCTACAACAGCTCTAAGGCAAAAAACTTTTTACATTAACTTAGTCAGTGGGGACGTTGTTGTTATTATACTGACCAGTTTACAGTGAACAGAGAAATTACTGTCATGTGTCCTTCAGCGCCACCTGCTGGCAGAGGTGTGTGTGTGCAGCAGTGCAGACTGTAAAAGCTGACACAGAGTGTGACTGTGAGTTTCAGTCAGACTGTAGATTGATGTTGTTGTAGCCGTACTGACTGAACCTGATGACTCTTCACCTCTGTGTCCTCTCACAGAGAGAAGATGATCCTGCTGCTCCTCATCCTCACCTCCTCAGCAGCAGCACTTGAAGTGAAGGAGACACAGAGCTCCTATCAGGCAGAGGAGAACCACAACATCACACTGGAGTGGACGTTCACCACAGACACTGAGAATAAGATTAAGGGGACTTTGATCTACTGTGAACTTGAAACCACAGTAACAGCCCTGGGTCTCTATCACGTACATGAAGGCGTCCAACTCTCAGAGTCTGTGGATGAAGGTTTTTCAGGAAGAGTCCAGAGTGACACAGACGCCCTCAGAGAAGGACGAATCAGACTTCATCTGTCCAGACTCAGGACTGAAGACTCTGGTCTGTATGTGTGTGATGTGAGGACAGCTTCTGGTTCTGGTTCTTCCAGCTGTGAGCTCACAGTCTCTGGTGAGTAAGTTAAAGCTGCTGTCTGCTGAGAACTGTCTGATTTCTGTTCTTCTAACTGTAACATATAATATTCTGTACAGACAGACAGCATCAGGTTCAATTCAAACAGTCCACATGTTCATTTAAACATCAACAAGTCTCAACTCACATTTTTGTCCTTTACAGCAGCTGCTGCTGAGACACACACTGACAGACCAGCTCTGAGTCCAGCTCTGAGTCCACCTCTGAGTCCAGCAGCAGACACAGGAGGACAATGGACAGGACTCATCCCTGGACTGACAGCAGCAGGTCTCCTGGTTGTCTTTGTGGTTATAGTTTGGTTTCTTATGAGACACAGAAAGAGAAACTAACAGCAGAGTCACTGTGTAGTTCTTTGCTGTTGTCTCTGAGTGATGGACTGACTCTGTCCACAGCTCTTCCAGAGGTCGGCCATGCTGTGTGTTGTTTCAGCTTTATTACAGACTGAGACAGATATGTTATTTATTGACAGAGTTACATTTGCTGATTGATGATCTGATCTGATGTTTATCTTGTAGCAGCCAAGTATTCACACTCTTTAACCCTTTGTTGTCTGAATGTTGACGTCCTCTATGTCTTATATGTAACAGCTCCTATTGGAGTTTTATTATGTCATGATATTCATGATGTGGGATAGGACTCTTCTTTGCCTCGGTACAAACTGATCTGATGCTTCCTGTCACATGGAGTTATGATGGATTGGATTTATTCAGACAAGATTTTACTGCACACGGTACAAGTTGTATTATATATGACTTCAGTCTTCACTTGCCAGGATTTTACTTGAATGTTTATTAATGTTTAGAATTTATTAGGTTTTATTTTTATCTTACGCTTACGACTTTACCTTATTTATATTTCTAACCTGTCTTTTGAATATACATGGAGCCCCTGGAATGAAAGCAATTTCCCCCTGGGATCAATAAAGTATTTCTGATCTGATCTGATCTGATGATCAGCTGTTTTTCAGCATTAAAATCATCAGTGTGTTCAAACTGTGTCTTCCTGTTTAATCTGACTTCCTGCTTCCATCTGTGTGCTGTAAAAAGTCACATTTAGTCTCAGATGTTCAAACTGATTGATATTTACACAGCTAGCAGCTACAGTTAGCATCACAGAGATGAGTTAGCTTGGATGTTAGCTGCTAAATGATAAATGTAGCTGCTAGCTGTGTGGATATCTAATGTGCTACAATATAGGAATTTTGTCTCTGAGAGATGTTGCAGAGAAGAGTCCACAGTGACACATGAGGAGAGCTGCAGCTGAACTTTGGTCGTTGTCATGACGACGTGTTCCAGAGGGTCTCGTCTTCTGAGACGTCTTCTTCAGTTCAAATCAAACATGGACCATCAGAGTAACATGTAAGTAACAGAAGAAGAATGTCTGCTCCTGTTGCTGCTCCTGTGAGTCTAATGTGGAGTCCTCTCTGTGCTTTACAGGAAACATGATGATCATATTAAAGGACTCCTGCTGTGCAGCTCTGAGTCCTGTCTGTCCTCCTGTCTCTGCTGGGGGACGTCTGTAAAGGACAGAAATGTGAGGTGAGACTTGTTGAGCACAGAAACACATGTGATCAACAACAGTACAGTGACAGCACAGAGTGTGTGTTTGGTTCACATTCACACATCCTGACTGCAGTCATCTTGTTCTTCCACCAGGTGGCAGTCACACACAGTGTTTGATGCAGCAGGCTGAGCCCTGAATAAGTAAAGTCTACTCTGTCCTCACAGTGAAGACACACAGTGCAGCAGTGGACTCATGGATGCTAACACATTAGCTGCTAACTGTGCTAATCTGCTGTACACAGGGAATGAGTGTGAACAGGCTGAATGACACAGAGACTGTCAGGGGTCATGTGATCATCTGCTGTAGCTGTGTCTGCACCACTCTGGGATGACTGTGGGGTCACTTCACGTTCAGCACATGAACATGGTGTTACTGTCAGTCACAGGCTGCTGCTGCTCATCTGTTCATAAAGTGATGAAGCACTTCTACAGAAGGATGAAGCTCCACAGCAGCCTGCAGCCTCCACCCCAAGACCCCACAGCCTCCACAGTGTGAGGGTTTGTGTCACAGTGGTCCTTGGTTCCTCTGTAAAGCCTCACAGAGAACACGTCATGCTGATGATCATCTCCTTCTTCATCACCTCCTTTAGGCCGGAGCCGACCCTTTAAGGACCCTCTACATACAGAACAGGAGCTGGACCTGGACTTTGAGCTCCTGGAGAGCGTCAGTCTACAGCCTGTGAGGACCAGATTCACCTCTAGGGGCAATGGTGAGTTATCTGTGGTGTTAGTGCGTGGACAGTTCTGTTTCTGTGGAATAACATTCTGCCTGTGTGTAAGAAGCTGATCAGAAACCTGAAGACCAAACCTGCTGATGTTTAACATCATCAAACTTACTTCATTTAGATATTGTCCACTTAACAGTGAGCATGTGCAGAGAAAACTGTCCATGAGGCTCTGACAGGTTTTAGTCACAGTGATTGACTGATGACAGATCAGAGCATTGAATGAACATCAAGCTTAAAGAAGCAGCATCAGATCAGTGCAAAGAGAAGCTCCTCCAACCATGACGGAGAGCCGCTGATGAGTTTCCACATGTTGGAGACACGTGGATATCAGCACAAAACAACCTCTGCTGGGCCCATGACTTCACTTTACTGTTCTCATAAGGTAATATGAATTAGAAATGTAAACTCCTCTTAAAAGAAATGAAGACTTCTACTGGTTCCTTCACTTTGCATGAAGTGAAGGTTGTAAATAATACAAACAGTCAAATGAAGACAGATGATATTTAACCCTTCAAATATTGCAGCTTGTCTTGAAACAGTCCTTCACACCCTAACCCCACACACACACACACACACAGCGTTCATGTTCTTTAAATCTTGCCATTAAAGCAGGGCTCCGCTTCCTTGACTCACCATGTTCCAAAAATGACAAACTGAAGCTCGGCTCAATCCATTGTTTTATTTGGCTTCAATTTGATTCCACAAAATTAAATAAAGTTTATGTGAGGTCAAAGACCAGCCCCTAATTGCTTAGTCTGTGGCAATTACAATATCAAATTAAAGCTGCAAGCAGCGATCATCGGGCCCTCGCACTCCGCGCAACCCCCCCCGTCACGGCGTCACCCACTACCCCCACGAGCTGCGGTGATTTTGCCAGCGGTGGGAAAAAGCCGGCAGACAGAAGCAGAGACGTGACATTGCAACAAATCGGTCAATACATGTAACCTCCTCTTTACAGTAGGTGGCGCTGTCCACAGATGTCCAGACATGGTCGGGTCGGGTCTGTATCACATGTAAAAAATTTGAGGATTTTAGGAGCATCCGTGGTGGAGTTATATCATCTGCAGTACCCTATGTGTCCACTGGGTGGAGTCAGACACCATGAGAATAGTGGAGACCTGCCTGCATCAAACCTCAAAAAACATTGGATTCATACATGAAAATTGTCAAGAAGCAGTTACTGCCGCCACGGGCAGCCTGATACAGGGAACCAAACATCTGTGATCCTCATTTGGCTGTGAAATGACAGGGAAGGATTAAACGGTGTGAGAGAAGTGCATGTCAGTGTAGAACATGGCACTTCCTGTCTCCACCACAAGGGAGCGCCATGAGCGGCACAGATCATGATGACATGGAGACGTTCAGGGAGGGGCTCTGACCATGTGCAGAAAGTTTGAAGCCTTTTGGAGCAAGTATGTAGGAGAGAGAGCTGTTCGTGTATGAATGGCGAAGTGACGCCACAGCGGCCACGCCCTTTAACTTAGAGAAAAGCTTTTGATCAGCATGGTCTCTAGGTGACAGCGACCAAATATGAAGTCAATCGGTCGAAATCCCTAGGAGGAGTTCCTCCGCATACCAAAGGTGGAAATCAGTGAAATTTGACCGCTAAAATCAAAATGGCTGACTTCCTGTGTGGTCTGGATCAATGGTGCAAGAGACTTTTATGTGCCTCTGGACGTGTTCTGTGTGTGTGCCGATTATTGTCTTCCTACTCCAAAAAAACCCCTATGGAGAGGGGTATTTTAAAAACTCAAGGGGGCGCCATTGAGCCAATTTGCCCCGCCCACTTACGAGACCCGATCAGTTGGTAGGACACGCCCCCGTGAACGTGTGTATGAATTTTCATGATCATAGAAGGTCGTTAAGGTCATTAAAAACTCAAACGTAATCTCACGGCGAAGGATCGACAGTCGGCGCCCCGCCACACGGACACCATTGCACGCAGCTTCACAGCCTTCATAGTTTCGCTTCACCAACTAGTTGGGAAGGTTCTAGAGGTGAAACGAAGTTGATGCTGTCAACTATGTAGGAGCAGTACACGTCAGACAGAGTAAAAAGAGGTCATTTCCTGTTACCAGCAGGGGGCACCACGAGTAAGGCAGGGTTTCAACATATGGAGGCATTCAGGGCGGAGCCCTCATCATGCTCATAAAGTTTGAAGACGTTTGGATAAAGTATGCAGGTGTGAGAGCCGTTCAAAGTTACATGGCGAAATCATGAATCGTCGCCAGACTTTGGCGAGCCACAGAGGCCACGCCCTTTAAGTTAGAAGAAAGCTTTTGATAACTTTTGATCAGCAGGTCCTTTAGGTGACCTCCAGCAAATTTCAGGTCAATTGGGTGAAAGCTCTGGGAGGAGTTCGCTCACATACCAATGGTGTAAATCGCCATTTTCCATCCAAGATGGCGGACTTCCTGTTGGGTTAAGGTCATGGTGTCAAGAGACTTTTTGGTGCGTCTTGCTATGATAAACATGTGTACCGATTTTCGTGCACCTACTCCAAACTAAGCCAAATGCGAGGGGTGTTTTGAAAATTTCAAGGGGGAGCTGTAGAGCCATTTTGCCCCGCCCCTTTGCAGCAACCACAAAACATCAAATTTTTCGCCACCCCTGATGAGTGTGCAAAGTTTCGTGAGTTTTCGTCCATGGCAAAGGGGCGAAAAATGCAGTTAAACAGGCAGGCAAATAAGAATAACCACTCGGGCCTTCGCACCACTCGGTGCTCGGGCCCTAAAAATAGAGCCAATGCTAATACCTAAAACAATATTTCATTTTCATGATACCAAAATATAAGTCCATAAATCAAAGTCCATTCATGTCATCTCTTTTTTTCGGCCTCCAGAAGCAGGCATACTTTGTTGATAGGTCTTTGTAGCACGCTTGTTTTTGTTTTCACTAAGACACTGCGGACTAGTCTTTTACTTCCAGGTTGGGTCTTAAGAATTCATCCGAGCACCCAGGAATTCCTGGGAGCCATCTCATCCACAATGATGCCAAGGTCTCCAGGTAGGAAGTTTCTTTTGGTATTATTCCACTTGTTTCACTGTTGCATGATTGGGAGGTATTCTCTGACCCACCTTCTCCAAAATAGGTCTGCTATATACTGTACTTGTCTCCATCTTCTTCTAGAGTATATGTCCTCCCTCTTGAACAGTCCCGGTGGCATGACAGGATTCGTTTTTAGTAAAAGTAGATGGTTTGGTGTCAGAGGTTCCAAGTCATTTAAATGGTTACTGTGGTGATTGGTCTGTCGTTTAATATTGCTTCTACTTCGCATAATGCGGTTTGCAGGGCTTCATCATCCAGAACCTGTTCTTTTACCACAGAGCACAAAATCTTTTTTAGTGACTTAATAAGTCTTTCCCATACTCCTCCATGGTGAGCACCTGCTGCAGCATTAAATGTCCATTCAATTCCTTCTTGAAGCAATTTTTTTGTATTATGTCATGATTCAGCAGTGGCTCAGTGGTATAGCAGGGTTGTCCAGTAACCGGAAGGTTGGTGATGCAGGAGTTGGTGTCCAAACTACTCACCACTTCAAGATGGACTGCCCGACTTACTTACTAGACGAGTAAAGATTACTCCCCACCGCTTCACAGTTGTTCTGCCTTGTTTTATTTCAAAAGGGCCGAAACTGTCCATGCCAACTGAAGTGAAAGGTGGCAAATCTGGAGTCACACGATCCTGAGGGAGATCAGCCATTTTTTTGCTCTCCCACTTTAGATTGCATTCTTCTGCAAAAAATGCAGTTTCTGATTATCTCACGTGCTGTGGAATTAGCAGAAGGCATCCAAAATGTTTGTCCTAATTTGGAAAGCATGTAGTTTCTTCCAGAATGACCTACTTCCTTATGTATGTGTCTTAGAATGATATTTGATATGTGGGGTTTTTTTCGACAATATCATAGGATTCTTAATGCCTGATGGCATAGCTGATTTGTTAATCCTTCCCCCAACTCTCAATATCCCGTGATCTAGGATTGGATCCATCTTCATAATGGGGTGGGAAGTATCGCTGCTGCTCATGTGCCACTATGGCTTTTTCAGCCTTTTCTATGTCATCCAGTCAGATTTGTACTGAGTGTCACATTTAGCTTCGCAACCCGTTCTTTTGTGCCTTTCCATTACACTGCCGTGCATCAAAAGGTGTCATCTTTTGTTTTCCAGCAATTTCTAAGAGAAGCTGTTTTAGCTTCAGCATCCATGTTATATGTTTGGACTGATGGATGTGATCATCTGAATTGATCTGATCCAACATGGAAGTTTTTATTATTCTGAATCCATCATACAAACACAAAGTGTTTCTACACTCAGACCTCATGTGATAAACTAATGTTACAGCTATTATCAATGTTTCTGATAGAAAGACACAAACACAAGAGTCAGCTCATAAACACAATATTTACATGTTTACATTCAAACTGTATGAACAGCACTGTAACAATCATGGCTGTAACATTATGAGGACAACAATACTTCTTCTATTGTCCCAGCTGATGGATCGATCATTGATAACTAGCTGTGTGTGGATCAACAGTGTGCATTAAGGCTGTTCCATACTCCGCGAGACAAAGAGTGGAGAACGCGCTCCACGGGTGGTAAGAGATAAAAAAAAGGTCTTTTCCACACGGAGGTACCATACCATACCACACGTCTCGCGTACCATACGCGAGACGTGTGTGTGCAGTACTCCTCATACGGCCCGCCCACTGCAGCGCACGTCAGACACCAAACAGGAACAACATCACACACAGCCCACCTCCAGTGTTTGTGAACAGAGGAAGGTACAGCAGCTGACATTATGGATTTTGCAGCTTTGTTAAAGGAGATGGACGAGGAGACGAACATGCGTAAAGAGGAAGAAGAAGAGGAGTTGTTGCTGCTATTCACGAAGATTGCGAAAGCCTTTATGACCACATTTGCACATCTACTGTGTTCCAATGTGCCTGCAATACTTCAAACTGTCCGGTGATGAGTTGTGAAAATGCATCATCAAAAGCAACAATGGCAAAGATTCAGTGTTTGTGCCTTTATGACCACATTTGCACATCTACTGTGTTCCAATGTTGCTAATCAAGCAAATTGTGTAGCCTACAGACATTGTTAATGAGCCTATTATGCCCGGGTATGTATGAGTATATAGAATGGTAATAACAGTCACCATATATGTGTGAATGGCTGTCTGGAGTTATTGGTGACAAATCACCCTGACTAGCCTTTCTTTCTTTTATTGCTCATCACCGGTATGGTCTTATAAAATGCAAAGATGCACTTTGGTACTGAAAACACACGTTTATTGATTAACAAAAAGGGGGGGGGGCATATACAGGGACACATGAATGATAAAATTCTAAATTGCAGCATTGTCTTGTTCGACCTCTTGCTCAGTTTCGTACATGAGGTTCTGCAACTGCCTCTTGAATTTTCTGAGCGCATGTGGTGGTAGTGTCCTCATAAAATCGGCAACTTGAAGCACATATCTGCCACAGGGGTCCGTCAACTGCTGTGCGGCGTCCCTCCTCATCTGTCCCGCCTGCAGCATCACTTTCATCACGTAGATTGACCGGTAAATCGAGAGCTTCGCTTTCCGGCTCAGCTCCTTCTTCACCACAACAGACCGGTACAGCGACCGCATTACTGCGGAAGCTGCACCGATCCGTCTGTCAATCACCCGCTCCATTTTTCCCTCACTCGTGAACGAGATCCCGAGATACACAAACTCCTCCACTTGGGGCAGGAGCTCTCCTCCCACCCAGAGAGGACAAACTACCTTTTTCCGGTCGAGAACCATGGCCTCAGACTTGGAGGTGCTGATTCGCATCCCAGCTGCTTCACACTCAGCTGCAAACCATCCCAGTGCACACTGGAGGTCCCGGCTCGATGAAGCCAACAGGACAATATCATCTGCAAAAAGCAGAGATGAAATCCTGTGGTTCCCGAACCAGATCCCCTCCGGTCCCTCGCTGCGCCTAGGTCCGTGGCCCTGACCCCATACTCCCAGAGCACCTCCCACAAGATGCCGCGAGGGACACGGTCGAACGCCTTCTCCAAATCCACAAAACACATGTGGACTGGTTGGGCGAACTCCCATGAACCCTCCAGCACCCTGCGGATGGTATAGAGCTGGTCCAGTGTTCCGCGGCCAGGAGGAAAACCACATTGCTCCTCCTGAATCCGAGGTTGGACTATAGGTCGAATTCTCCTCTCCAGTACCCTGGCATAGACTTTACCAGGGAGGCTGAGGAGTGTGATCCCCCTGTAGTTGGAACACACCCTCCGGTCCCCCTTTTTAAAAAGAGGGACCACCACCCCGGTCTGCCAGTCCAGCGGCACTGCCCCCGATTGCCACGCGATGTTGCAGAGGCGTGTCAGCCAAACCCCCTCAGTTTTTTATGGAAAAAAAACAAAAAACCTAAATAATTTCCATAAAATACATTCAATGTAGTATTTGATTACTACACTCAACAAAAATATAAACGCAACACTTTTTTTTTGCTCCCATGTTTCATGAGATGGACTTGAAGATCTAAACTTCATTCCAGATACACAATATTACCATTCCTCTCAAACATTGTTCACAAATCTGTCTAAATGTGTGATAGTGAGCACTTCTGCTTTGCTGAGATAATCCATCCCACCTCACAGGTGTGCCACATCAAGATGCTGATCTGACATCATGATTAGTGCACAGGTGTACCTCAAACTGCCCACAATAAAAGGCCACCCTGAAATGTGCAGTTTTGTCTCACAGCAAAATGCCACAGATGCCACAAGCATTGAGGGAGCGTGCAATTGGCATGGAGTGTATTATACCAAGAGCCTGTGATGTGTCAATGATTGACAGTAACACTGATTTTGATGCATTGTTATTTTTATTTGCAGTGGCGTTTTATAACAAAACTCACACTCATGATCCTCTGGACAAAATATGTACCCACCTTAAAAACTGCTGTAAAAATATGATATATTAATATTTTTTCACAGTTTAAATAACTCAGTCTTTTAATGCTACTTCAGCCTGAAATATACATATCAAATATTAATTATATTTTCAGGATTTTAAAGAAGACCTCAGTGACCATGAAGAGGAACAAACATGTCTGCAGACTGTGAGTATCACAGCTGCTGCTGTTTGACTGATGATCCATGAGGAGACATGACAGCATGAGGACAGCTTCAACAGACATGTGTCAATGTTTCTGATCACAGTGCACCCACTGATCCTCAGACAGATGAACCATCAGAGGAAGAGGAGGAAGAGGAGGTCTGTACACCACTCCCAGCTTAGATGATGAAGATAGAGGAGCAGAGTCTGCAGGTCTGATCACTGTAGGACTCTGTACAAGAAGATTTAATGGCTGACCTTCTTGGAGAGGAGTCCTGTTAGTGCTGCTGGGTTGTCTCTTTGATAAACGACGCATCGGATTGGAAGAGTTTTTTATGACAAAATAAAGTGAAACCACAATCTGGGATGCTATTGATACTGCTACTAATACTGCTATTAGAGCTGTCCATCCTCCTGGGTCTGCTGGTGGACTCAGAGCTGGTCTGTCAGTGTGTGTCTGAGCAGCAGCTGCTGTAAAGGACAAAAATGTGAGTTGAGACTTGTTGATGTTTAAATGAACATGTGGACTGTTTGAATTGAACCTGATGCTGTCTGTCTGTACAGAATATTATATGTTACAGTTAGAAGAACAGAAATCAGACAGTTCTCAGCAGACAGCAGCTTTAACTTACTCACCAGAGACTGTGAGCTCACAGGAGGCGAAACCAGAACCAGAAGCTGTCCTCACATCACACACATACAGACCAGAGTCTTCAGTCCTGAGTCTGGACAGATGAAGTCTGATTCGTCCTTCTCTGAGGGCGTCTGTGTCACTCTGGACTCTTCCTGAAAAACCTTCATCCACAGACTCTGAGAGCTCAACACCAGCAAGGACCACATACAGGACTGATACTTTCTGTCTGGTTATATGATCACAGAGGACATAAATGTCCTCAGTCTTAGTCTGAGTGTCTGTGGTGAACGTCCACTCCAGTGTGATGTTGTGGTTCTCCTCTGCCTGATAGGAGCTCTGTGTCTCCTTCACTTCAAGTGCTGCTGCTGAGGAGGTGAGGATGAGGAGCAGCAGGATCATCTTCTCTCTGTGAGAGGACACAGAGGTGAAGAGTCATCAGGTTCAGTTCAGTTTTTTTTAATAAAACTTGATTTGTTGTTTTACTGTTACACAACAACACACACACCTAAACCTGAGAGCGTTGTTTGTTGACACACTGTCACTTGCTGCTGGGTAAAAACATCCCTCTGTATGTATCAGAGAGGAAGACGTGACTTCTTGCAGCTGATCAGAAGGACAAAGAGGGAGCACAGCACCTGTCTGTCTGACCGCTCTACTCACAGACCTGGACAGTGTTTCTGCATTTACAGTGACGAGTGCTGCTGTTGTTAACTTGTATCTGATCTACAGCACTCTGCTGCTGGTGGGTGTGACAGACAGCAAACAGGCGGAGCAGGACACAGAGACAGGGACCACCCCCTGCACTCTGCTCCACCCTTCGTGGGTGTTTCCTTTTTGTCCCCGAGCAGAGTGAAAGCAAAAACAAAACAACAACAGAAGAGTCCAACAAGTCTCCATCAGTGTGTGTGTCCCTCCTTCACACAGACTGAATGTGTCCACATGTGTCTCTTGGTGGGTCCATGTTGTCCCTCCTGTCATGTCTTTGTTCCATCAACATGTGTTTGTTTGAGCTGCTAAACTCATTCTGTACAAACAAACACCTTGTTTTTACACTTTACACAAACTTACACACACACACTAACACAACAGCAACACAATTACCTTTTCAGCAGCTGACAGGAAGCCCTTCTGTCACCACAGTTCCAACCAGTCTGCGCAACACAGCAGTACACACACATATATATACACACTCAGCACTGATCACTGTGTCCCGCCCACTGAACACTCCTCCTCTGTGTTCTGTTTTTAGGAGCTTTGGTTTCGTGTTTGTCTTCCTCATCTTTCAAATGAACTGAGTCCATCAGGGAGCCCCTGAAGGTGCACAGCATGTTCACATGTGTCCTAACACACTGTTTACAGTCATATTTATCAGGACGGAACAAACTGATCAATAAAGTGTGTTTTAACTTTTATGTTGATGGTCATATTTTATTAAAACACCAAATATTTCTGCAGGTTCTTCATCACAAGCTGACAACATGCTGCTGTCACACAGTTCCTGGACTACACAAACCCAGAGGAGGAGGCTGTAAACACACAGCGTGCTCAGTCTGAATGAGGAAGTCTGAGCAGAGAGAGAGAGAGAGCTGCTGATAGAGACGCTGCTTCACACTCTCAGTAAGGAAGTTCACCTTAATGTCTGCAGTAAAGTAGTAAAAGTACAGTAAAGTAAATAAAGTGTTTTAAAGTGTTTTACGTATCAACACATACAAAATAACTCTTTTAAAGATTCTTTAACCTTGTTCTCTGCGTGGTTAAAACACATGAAAGCTCTCACATCCATCCTCTGTGTGTGGAACAAAGAGGATGTAAACCCGCCACCATGTGTGTTACCTCCACCGTCCATGTTGCAGAGTGATCGCTGTAAGAGCGCAGTGTCCTTGATCCATAACATATTTGTCACAATCATGAGTTAAAAAGTCACAATTCTGCATAAATGAATGAGATATAACTTCTAGCTACAGCTGAATGATGTTCAGAACCAGCAGGGTGACAGTATCTGCACCAACACACTCAGAACGCCCCACAAAGCTGCAGGTGTTTGAACGCACCATCAGTCTTTGAAGGTCCAGACAGGCTGGGATGTCACAGAATGCCAGTCATGCTAGTCAGAAGAGAAACCAGATCCAGGACTGGTCTCTGTGTAGGTTCTGGTTTGTGTGTTGTGACATGTGCAGGACTTGGACTTTGGTGTGTCTTTAGGAACAGGTTCACCTCAGTCACACAGTGCACTTTATATGACTTCTAAGTTGTTACAGTACTATTGTTTACATAGGCTTTACCTCATGATGACGCCACGTGTCTCAGTCTGGGCTAGAACTGGTCCACATGAGGAATAACAGTCCAGAATAAAGACTGTCTCTAAAACAAAGTGTCCCATCTGTCTGTGTTTCAGGGCTGAAACATGTCCAGAGAGACCCTCTACCTGGTTTTACTTGTGGTCCTGCTCTGTGCTGGCCTGGGTGAGTCCACCATGTCAGATCAGTCAGTGCTGCTGAGCTCAGACAGCGTCACATATCAGCTGATACTGAGACGGATCAATGAAGACAGCGGTCTGATCATCTGTCACTGCTGTGTGTGTCTCTTGTTCTGTGTCGTCCTCTGACCCTCACAGCTCAGACGTCCCTCACCCTGAATGTGACTCAGGACGTCTACCAGGCAGAGGAGCATGGGAACATCACACTGACATGGATGTATCCGGTCCTGACAGACTCTCCTCCTGACCCACTGGTGATTGATGTCATGCGTGTGGATCCACTGAGGCCTATCTTCCGCTATGACAGCCGGCGGGGAGAGGAGCTGTATCTACAGGAGGACTCTAGGGGGCGCCTGAGGTGTGCCTCACTTTCACCTCTTTGCCTGTATGTGGAGTTTAGGTGGACTGTGACACTGCAACATAATGACAGTCAGAGACCCCCCACTAACACTCAGGGACACTCAGACCACCTGAAGACTGTGGAGCAGCTGTGGGTGCACTGCACAGTGAGGCAGGCTGAGGCTGACGAGTGTGTTCTTTAAATGTGTGTTTGTGTTGATGTTTTCTGATTGAACTGTTCATCATCAACCAGCAGACCCAGCTCATCAGGTGTGATCCTCTCAGGGTTGCAGCATCATCTTTCCTCCTGGGTTATGACAGGAAGGTTGATGGTCACATACAGCTAGGACTGTTTGATGTTTACAGTTGTTCAAACAGCATTCATTGTGTCATTAATAGGAGCAATAATTACCAACAGCTGCTGCATATTTGTGTCTGAATCATATCAACATCAGTCAGCTGTTACAGTGTGAGTGAACCTGTGGATACTCTGTGCTGATGTCCAAACACATAAGAGGTGGGGTCATCATCAGAGGTGGGACCGAGTCAGGAGAGCTGAGTCCAAAGTCCTTAACTTTTAATTCTGAGTCTTTGAATGCATGTGTGACAGAGCAAAGGTCTGTCAGTCATTGTACAGGATGAGGTGTAACATGAACACTCACTGTGACATCTGTACAGGAACTAAGCTGAAAACTCTCAGTCACTTTCAGACATTAAATGCATTTAAACACAGTTTGCTCCTCATGTTGTTGGAAAAATACTCAAACAGTTTGAGCTGATGTCCACACTCAGTGTAAATGTAACTTTTTTACTTGTGTTGTTTCTGAAATGTGTGGAATGATAGTGGGTGTAGCCTGTATCTAGCTGCAGACTGTGATTGTGTGTCTTCATATATCACCATGAATGCTTCATTAAATAACACTCAGCTCATGCTGAACTAACCATGTGATCATGTCTGCTGGAAGTAAAAGCTTTGATATAGTCAGTGTTTCTACAACTGCACTTTCTGGACAGGAAGTGCAGACCAGGGTTGATCCAACCAGCTGGAAGAAGATGAGCTGAAGCAGTGACAGAAAAGTTTGATGCAGCAGCTGTTGGTTTGTTTGGTGCTTTGGTGGAAACGCACTGAACACATGTGAGGTTAACCTGAGAAAGAGCTGGTAAAACTACAGAGGAGGGGGCGAAGTGTCATATAAAACCACACTGTAAAACCACACTCCCTCCCTGTATGTATATGTCTGTATGTGTGTGGTTAAGCTGAGAAATAGGTAAAACCACAGAGGAACAAGCGAGGTTTCATGTGATGGTCCAACCTCACACACTGTCCCTCCTTGTATGTAAATGAGCATGGTCCTGAGCAGCTCGGTGTAAATCAGTACAGGAAGTGATCAAGTTCTAAATTAAAGTCACATTCATGAACTTCACGGTTTATTTGTCGCCTCAAATGTTTTCAGAAACTCGTTTAACTGAATTATTTCAACGATATCAGAGAAAGTTTTTCACCGAGCCGCCATGTTTGTTCTGTTTGAAACCCCGCCCACAGTGAGAAACCAGCCAATCAGAGGAGACTTCTGTTTATTTAGACTGCACGAGGACTTGCAATCGCCCAAAAACTTTAAAGGAGTGAGACGAGGACATTTCCCCCTGTGAACCATTCAATCAGGTTTGCTGTGAGTCGTGCAGCTAAAAAGGATTTCAGGACCCCAGCCTGAAGGTCAGACTCGGTGTGTTACTGTGGGTTAAGGTGATTCTCGTGAAGTGTCAGCAGTGAGTGAAGGTGTTGGTCAGCAGCTCCATCAGTCTGTAACAGCTAGGGGTGGGCGAATCGATCTAAATATCCATAGTATCGATACCAACGTTAGGATCAGTAATTACTCTATACTAGCGTGATGAGATCGATATTTCTCTGGAAGTTTCTCTTCATACCTTCAGCAGCTTTACTCGTATTTACTCGCGGTGCAAACAGCGCTGCTCCATCACTCTGCTCAGTGCGCAGGCGCTGAGTTATTTCACAGCGACAGACGAGGAAGAAGAAAAAGCGACAGGAAAGCGACCTGCGGCTGTGTAAACACAACTCATTTACACAAACATAAAGCAGCAGAGCCCAAAGACCTCGAGCTGCAGACCAGAGGGAGGAGGAAGAGGCAGATCTCCGAACATGAACCACAGACAGAGGTGACTGACAGATGCTTAACACTCATGAATATCCAGGTAGATGAGTTAAAGAAGTGGAAGTTCAGACTGAGTAATCACTCAGAATGACTGAACAGTCATCACATCACCAGCTGAAATAAATCTCGTTTTTCTCAAATTCCAAAATGTAATTATATAAGTTTAAATAATGATATGTATTTCAGTGTGGTTAGTATAATTATTACCTGTAGAAGGATCTTTATTCTTCATATTTAGGCTACATGTGTTAGACTTTTATCAAATTACCTTCATTATGATATTTAACCTACATGATTCATAAACAGCCATGGCTGTCACAAGGAGCATCGCTGACATGATGGTGAAGTTATCATTTCATACACAGTTTTACAGTTTTGCACTTTTGTTTCAGCTTGATTTACTTAACAAATGTTTATTGTGTATTATTATTCTGCTAATCATGATCAACTAATTAAAAGGCAAAAGAATAATCATTGTATGATCAGGATTGTTTTTTTTAATTCCTTTGATCATCATCATTTAGCAGCCTCTCTTCACTTAAAGCCCACAGCCCTTTTTGTTTTTAGAAAGAAACGTTAAGTGTCTCAGAACAACAAGCCTCCACATACAATGCTGCTTCTGGTGAAATTAAGATACTAACTGAGTAATTAATATGAAATGACATCAACAGCACATGAAGGGTTACACACTGAAGTTAAGCTTGTCCACTCGGGTACTGTGTTGTGGTGCTGTTGTCAGTCTCCTCTGCACATTTCACACACTACATGCTGATGAGGGACTTTGACCTCTTGTGTCTCCTGTTATGATGCATTACAGTGTTCAGACTGCTGCACTTTTATTTTCTTACTTGAAGAACTGAAGAACTTTTACTTTATTTTTGTTATTTAACCCCTGTCATACAACAGTATTTACACTGTAAGAAGTTACTAAGAGGAGATAACTGATGTCATAAACTTCAGGAACAAGACCACGTCATGGTTATAGAGTCAGACCTCTCTGTGTGTTTCAGTCTCTTCATCCTCCTCCTCCTCATCCTTTAACTCTTTCAGGCTGTGAACCTGCTGAATCAGCATGCTGCTGTGGTCTTGTTCCTAAAAACTAAACTAAGATTTGCTCCATGTTGGAGCAGAAAATCCTTCATTCTTTTGCTGTTTTTTTGTTTCTAAAACTATTTTTTTATTACACACTTTGTTCCTAAAAACCCTTTTTAATAAAGAAACTATGATGAACTGTTCAGTGTCTGTGTCCTCAAACATGCTCCAGAGCTTCTTCTGTTCTCATGAAGGTCTTTTTAGAACAACTCTCTGGCGCCACCTGCTGACAGGAAATGGATGAGCTGCTGTGTGGGTTCAGAGGAGAACATGATGAGAGCAGGAGGTCAGAGGTCACTGCAGCAGACTGCTGCTGTGTGACTGTAAAGAGCTGCCACAGTCTGCTCCTCTCTGTGGGTCACACACTGAACTGCTGGGGCCCGTTTCATGAGGCGGGTTCAGTTTGGGGACACAGTAAATGAGTTCCCAGTCTGAACAGGTTTGTATCTAGTAGGAGGTAACTTGACAGAGTTGAATCAGTTTGTAACAACAGAACATTTAGTGTGAGAGAAGATGATCCTGCTGCTCCTCATCCTCACCTCCTCAGCAGCAGCACTTGAAGTGAAGGAGACACAGAGCTCCTATCAGTAAAAGACTCAGTCCTGTATCACAGCGGTCCCCAACCTTTTTGCACCACGGACCGGTATCATGTAAAACAATACTTTCACGGACCGGCACAGAAAAAAAAGTGCATAAAGAGACAACTTACTCTTATGCTTAATTAGTGGGAGCCTTTGAGCTTTCTCAGCAATGAGGCGGTCCCATCTAGGGATAATGGGAGACATGACACCCGAAGTGTGTTTCTTATGTCCAGTCCACTCCGTAATTTTGTTTTGGCCGTCATTAATTGCTTCAGTCGTTCTTGTTCATGTTTTCTTCCATGGCTTGTCTTTTAATGCAGGGTGCTCGGTCTCACAGTTTAGAAGGTTTCGTTTCATTTGCGAGTCTGTCGCCACATATCACTCAGAGCGGACTTGGTGTGTGAGAATCACCTGTTGCAATAAATCCTTTTTTTAAATAGGACTCCTGATATAGTCTTTTAAATGCGGGTTTCTTTTTCTTTGAAGGGGCAGGCTCCTCTTCTTCTGTCTCCTCATTAGGCCTTTTCCCCTTTCCGAAGAAGCTCTCCAAAGACGTTTGTTTTTTATTCATTTTTGCTGCTTGTGGGCTTAATTTTGGGGCCGTATCCTGTGACCGAGACAAACGTCTGGACAGGTGCTTAAAGGCACAGACGTATGAATCTGATCCGATTTATAAATGAAACAGCTTTCAGACTCAGATAATGAATAATATATTTTTTGCTCAGTCTTTCTGTGCGGCCCGGTACCAAATGACCCACGGACCGGTACCGGTCCCCGGCCCGGTGGTTGGGGACCACTGCTGTATCAGGTCAGCAGACACAGAGGGACGGACAATAATCTTTGATGAAAGGAAAGGACCTCTAACAGTTCTGATAGCAGCGGCTGTGTTTTATTTCTGTGAAAGAGTTCCACAGTGATCTGACCTGCAGACTTTCCTTCATCTTCATCTTCATCTTCTAAACTGCTAACGACTGAGGATCAATCAGAGCATTGGATGCTGCACATACAGTGAAGTTTGCTCCTCATGTGGGTTAAAGCAGGAACTATTGGTTTGTGACAAACCTTCCGTTGAGTAAATGATGTCATTACATGTGCCTACATGTACATCTCTCGTGGATTGAGAACTACCTGACAGGCCGACCACAGCTTGTGAGACTGCAGAGCTGTGTGTCTGACACCCTGACCAGCAACACTGGGGCCCCTCAAGGAACTGTGCTGTCTCCCTTTCTATTCACCACCTACACAGCTGACTTCCAGTACCGCTCTGAGACGTGTCACCTTCAGAAGTACTCGGATGATGCAGCCATAGTTGGTGTGGAGAACGGACGGGAGGATGAGTACAGGGGCCTTGTGGAGTGTGTTGTCAGGTGGTGTGGGGAGAATCACCTGCAGCCGAACGTGACCAAGACAAAGGAGATGGTGGTGGACTACAGCAGGGATAAGTCCCACCCTCCCCAGTCTGTATCAGTGGAAAAGATGTGGACATAGTCCCATCTTACAAGTTCCTGGGGGTCCAACTGGACAATAAGCTGGAGTGGTCCACAAACACTGAGGCTGTGTACAAGAAGGCCATGAGCAGACTGTCCGTCCTGAGGAGACTCAGGTCCTTCAGTGTCTGCAGCAGGATGCTCCACATGTCCTACAGTCTGTCATGGCGAGCACCATCTTCTTTGCTGTGGTGTGCTGGGGATCAGGCATTAAAGCAAAGGACGCCAACAGACTGGACAAACTGATCAAAGAGGCGGGGTCTGTTGTTGGCTTTAAGCTGGCCATCCTGGAGGAGGTGGCGAGGGACAGAGTGCTGGCCAAACTGCTGTCAATCATGGACAGTCCCTCCTTAAACTTAATGTGCTGCAGATATTCATCTGTTGACTGATGAAGATTCTGCCTCACTTTAACCAGACAGCAGCTGATCACAGGTTTCTGTCAGCAGGTGGCGCCATTGGACAGACTGATGTGTTTTCATGTCTCGCGCTCACATCAGTTCATGTTGGTTTTTTTCTTTTTGTTAACATGTGTAAAGCAGTTTGTATCGACAGTAACACAACAGAGGAACAATATGAGGACACAGTGACACAGCACAGTGTGTCTGTGTGACTCCTTCAAGCACAGAGACACAACAGAGATGAAGCTTCAGTGTGTGTGAAGCTGCATGTTTACACTGTGATGTGTGTGAATGTGAAACATGATACATCAGACCAAAGAACAAACAGAAGTTAAAGTACAGTTCACTTACTCATGTGTATGCTGAACAGGACGAGTTTGGGCAGAACACCTACATGATAGTGAGATTATCACCAGATTATCATGAAGGAGAAAATGCAGATTTATTCTGTGTTTGAGCAGCAGACTGCTGCTGTGTGACTGTAGAAGAGCTGCCACAGTCTGCAGCTCCTCTCTGTTCTTCACACACTGAACTGCTGCTTTGTTTCTATTGACCCACAGTTCTGTTCAGACTGGTGACAGTTTATTGTGTGTCACATGTTCACAGCCAGGATGCTGCTCTGTCTTCAGGCTCCTCCCTGACTGCACCTATGATCTGAGCTCATTGCTGGCAGCAGCAGATGTTTGGGGGTCTCTCATGGAGGTTCAGTGCTCTGATGATCCTGAAGAACTCTTCCACTGTGAGTCTGTGCCTGCTGCTGTTTGTGTGTCTTCCTACAGATTGTGTGTCTGTGTTTGTGTTGATGTTCACATGCTGATGGATTTGAAGTCTGTGTCTGTGTTGGTGCTTTATGTTTGTTTCTGTTTTTAAAGGTCTTTGAGGCGTGGGAGGAAGATGGAGACGGGCCCCAGCTAGGGTCAAACCATGAACCTTCTTCTTTCAGGCGGCAGTGCTAACCACTGTGCAGCCTTGTTATTGCATGTTGTGATTAAATATGATAATCATATTATCAACAGTAATTGATTCTGACATGAAGTGTACTAAATGTAAACACATCTATGAAACACGTGTTCATTTCTGATCAAAGTGCAGCGACTGATCTTCAGAGAGATGATCAGAGGAAGAGGAGGTCTGCACATCGCTCATATAAAACCTTCACAGGGTCTGAGAGGAACCAACAGATCATGTTGCTGTGAGACAGGTCTGTGTGGTCGGACTGTCCCATGTGATGTTGATGCTGTCGTCCTCCTCTGCCTGATAGACGGTTGGAGCTGCTCTGACAGCAGACGTCCCTGTGAAGGACAGAGACAGACAGTGAGTAGAGACACAGCTTCCTTTTGCTGCAGATTCAGTGTGTGACCCTGACAGACAGAGGTCAGGCTGAACAGCAGCAGGGTCTGGATCATCCTGTCCCCGTCTTTGTGTTGGGGGTCTGTCAGCTCTCCTCAGGATCCAGAAGCTGCTCTCCAAGTCCTTGAAAGTGAACAAAGCCTTCAGGATGCTGGTTTTCTGCTGGGCAGCTTTTTGGGTTCATGACAGTTAGACAGAGACCTGAAGAGGAGCAGCATCTTCATCAGATCAGCCACAGCCAACACAAACTCTTCATACTGCACAACCTCAGTGAGTGAGTGCACTTTCTAAGCTCAGTGTTGTTTTTGTTTCATTGTCTTTTTTCTAATTCACTCTGATGTAAAATGTGTCAACGCTGTTCAGTTCTAGCTGTAGTGATCAATCATGACCAGCAGGGGGAGCTGCTCACATCAAAACAAAGACATTTAAAAGGTTTCAATGTCAGGGTCACATGCTCACACTGATTCTGATTTATATATATTAATCACACATACTAATAATAACAATAATAGATGTATGTGAGCTGCTTGTTTCTGATAATGAACCATCCAAAAGTGACCTCTGTGCGTCAGAACATGAGACTTTTCTGATCTGCGTCACAGTGAACACAGGCAGCACTGTGCATGAAAGAGTTAATTCTCAGCTGAACAGATGAAGTGATCACAGCAACACAATGTTTCAAAGCAGGAAGTCGCTGCAGCTTGTCAACAACAGAGGCTCGTGACTTGGAGGGAAGTACCGACCACTGTGTGTGTGGGTGTGGCTGCTCAGCTCTGTGTTGTCAGGCACTCACCTTGTTGTGGTTGTTCTTGGAGGACTCACACCTTCATGTGCAGTTTGTGGTCTCCAGTCTACAGCAGACTCACAGGTCCAGACCTACACCAGGTCCAGTCTCAGCTCTCTGTCTGGGTTTTTGTGGTTTGATTTGTTGACAGTGCTTCCAGTGGATCTTCCAGTGTGTAGGAAGGATATATTGTTGCGCACTTTTCTGTGATCTATATCATACCTGCCACAGAACAACCAGTCAAACAAGTGGCAGGATTACAACTGGTTTACTTTTGACTAGAATAGAATAGAATAGAATAGAATAGACTTCATTCATCCCCAGCTGAATGAACACAACAACAACACACTGGCTCTTACCTTTTCAGCAGCTGACATGAAGCCCTTCTGTATGTAACCACAGTTCCAACCAGTCTGCACAACACAGCAGTACACACACACACACACACACTCAGCACTGATCACCATGTCATATGCCATATCACCATGAATGCTTCATTAAATAACACTCAGCTCATGCTGAACTAACCATGTGATCATGTCTGCTGGAAGTAAAAGCTTTGATATAGTCAGTGTTTCTACAACTGCACTTTCTGGACAGGAAGTGCAGACCAGGGTTGATCCAACCAGCTGGAAGAAGATGAGCTGAAGCAGTGACAGAAAAGTTTGATGCAGCAGCTGTTGGTTTGTTTTGTGCTTTGGTGGAAACGCACTGAACACATGTGAGACGTTAACCTGAGAAATAGAAGAGCTGGTAAAAGCACAGAGGAAGGAGCGAGGTGTGATCACACTACAACTTGAAAAACTGAAAACTGAAAAAAAAACAACTGAAAAACACAGACTGTCAGAGTCAGAGCGAGGTGTCATGATGCACTTGAGGCAGCTGAAGTTAACGCCTTTTTCTGTCTGGTTCGTCACACTGTCCCTCCCTGTATGTAAATGAGCATGGTCCTGAGCAGCTCAGTGTAAATCAGTACAGGAAGTGATCAAGTTCTAAATTAAAGTCACATTCATGAACTTCACGGTTTATTTGTCGCCTCAAATGTTTTCAGAAACTCGTTTAACTGAATTATTTCAACGATATCAGAGAAAGTCCTCCCTGGTCACTGTTGTGTGTCCTTGGGCAAGACACTTTACCTGCATAGCCTCCAGTGCACTCACTGGTGTATGGTGCTCTTTGCTGGGCTGCCTTAAGCAATTTCCCCATTGTGGGACTAATAAAGGTTTCAAATTTAATTTAATTTAATTTAAAATGTAAAACTCCGCCCACAGAGAAACCAGCCAATCAGAGGAGACTTCTGTTTATTTAGAATGCACGAGGACTTGCAACCAATGAACTAAGGAAGAAGAGGAGGACATTTGATTTTCTCCCCTGATGTGCCTGCGAACAAACACCTTGTTCTCAACCGTCAGTCCACGGTCTGTGTCCTCGGTGGACACGTCTGTGTGTTTTCACAGCACCTGAGTTGTCACTCGCGTGTGTTGAAGGACACAACGAAGGAGATATGAGCAGGTGAAGCGACGTGAGACATGATCACCAGCTACTACCCAGAACCCAGCACTGATCAAACACATGCTGTTACAGACTGATGGAGCTGCTGACCAACACCTTCACTCACTGCTGACACTGCACCGAGAATCACCTTAACCCACAGTAACACACCGAGTCTGACCTTCAGGCTGGGGACGTTTTCATTGTTTTGTACCTCCTGTACTGATTTGCACCGAGCTGCACAGGATCATGCTCATTTATATACAAGGAGGGACAGTGTGAAAGAGGTGGACGGATACAATACGGACAGAAAAAGGCGTTAACTTCAGCTGCCTCAAGTGCATCATGACACCTCGCTCAGTCTTCACTCGCTGAGTGAAGCAGCGTCTCTATCAGCAGCTCTCTCTCTCTCTCTGCTCAGACTTCCTCATTCAGACTGAGCACGCTGTGTGTTTACAGCCTCCTCTGGGTTTGTGTAGTCCAGGAGCTGTGTGACAGCAGCATGTTGTCAGCTTGTGATGAAGAACCTGCAGAAATATTTGGTGTTTTAATAAAATATGACCATCAACATAAAGGTTAAAACACACTTTATTGATCAGTTTGTTCCGTCCTGACAAATATGACTGTAAACAGTGTGTTAGGACACATGTGAACATGCTGTGCACCTTCAGGGGCTCCCTGATGGACTCAGTTCATTTGAAAGATCAGGAAGACGAACACGAAACCAAAGCTCCTGCGGTTAACCACAGAACCACAGAGGAGGTGGGACGAACATGAAACCAAAGCTCCTAAAAACAGAACACAGAGGAGGAGTGTTCAGTGGGCGGGACACAGTGATCAGTGCTGAGTGTGTATATATATATGTTTGTGCACTGCTGTGTTGTGCAGACTGGTTGGAACTGTGGTTACATACAGAAGGGCTTCATGTCAGCTGCTGAAAAGGTAAGAGCCAGTGTGTTGTTGTGTTAGTGTGTGTGTGTGTGTGTGTGTGATGAAGAACAGTGTAAGTTTGTGTAAAGTGTAAAAACAAGGTGTTTGTGCAGAATCAGTTTAGCAGCACAAACACATGTTGATGGAACAAAGACATGACAGGAGGGACAACATGGACCCACCAAGAGACACATGTGGACACATTCAGTCTGTGTGAAGGAGGGACACACACACTGATGGAGACTTGTTGTACTCTTCTGTTGTTGTTTTGTTTTTGCCTTCACTCTGCTCGTGACAAAAAGGAAACACCCACGAAGGGTGGAGCAGAGTGCAGGAGGTGGTCCCTGTCTCTGTGTCCTGCTCCGCCTGTTTGCTGTCTGTCACACCCACCAGCAGCAGAGTGCTGTAGATCAGATACAAGTTAACAACAGCAGCACTCGTCACTGTAAATGCAGAAACACTGTCCAGGTCTGTGAGTAGAGCGGTCAGACAGACAGGTGCTGTGCTCCCTCTTTGTCCTTCTGATCAGCTGCAAGAAGACACATCTTCCTCTCTGATACATACAGAGGGATGTTTTTACCCAGCAGCAAGTGACAGTGTGTCAACAAACAACACTCTCAGGTTTAGGTGTGTGTTGTTGTTGTGTAACAGTAAAACAACAAATCAAGTTTTTCTGAACTGAACCTGATGACTCTTCACCTCTGTGTCCTCTCACAGAGAGAAGATGATCCTGCTGCTCCTCATCCTCACCTCCTCAGCAGCAGCACTTGAAGTGAAGGAGACACAGAGCTCCTATCAGGCAGAGGAGAACCACAACATCACACTGGAGTGGACGTTCCCCACAGACACTCAGACTAAGACTGAGGACATTTATGTCGTCTGTGATCATTATACCAAACAGAAAGAATCAGTCCTGTATCTGGTCCATGCTGGTGTTGAGCTCTCAGAATCTGTGGATGAAGGTTTTTCAGGAAGAGTCCAGAGTGACACAGACGCCCTCAGAGAAGGACGAATCAGACTTCATCTGTCCAGACTCAGGACTGAAGACTCTGGTCTGTATGTGTGTGATGTGAGGACAGCTTCTGGTTCTGGTTCTTCCAGCTGTGAGCTCACAGTCTCTGGTGAGTAAGTTAAAGCTGCTGTCTGCTGAGAACTGTCTGATTTCTGTTCTTCTAACTGTAACATATAATATTCTGTACAGACAGACAGCATCAGGTTCAATTCAAACAGTCCACATGTTCATTTAAACATCAACAAGTCTCAACTCACATTTTTGTCCTTTACAGCAGCTGCTGCTCAGACACACACTGACAGACCAGCTCTGAGTCCACCAGCAGACACAGGAGGACGGACAGATCTAATAGCAGTATTAGTACCAGTATCAGCAGCATTACTGTTTGTCTTTGTGGTTTCACTTCATTTTGTCATAAAAAACTCTTCCAATCTGAGGCGTCATTTATCAAAGAGACAACCCAGCAGCACTAACAAGACTCCTCTCCATGAAGGTCAGCCATTAAAGGGTATAACTGTATTCCTACAGTGATCAGACCTGCAGACTCTGCTCCTCCATCTTCATCATCTAAGCTGGGAGTGGTGTGCTGACCTCTTCTTCCTCCTCTTCCTCTGATGGATCATCTGTCTGAGGATCAGTGGGTGCACTGTGATCAGAAACATTGACACATGTCTGTTGAAGCTGTCCTCATGCTGTCATGTCTCCTCATGGATCATCACGGGCCAGCTTTCCATGGCGGCGCCCTGTCAGTAGATAGAAAGTATGTCCAGTCGTCTTTTAAATGAGTGTTTTAGCTGTGTGAAATGAATAACTTTAACAGTATCCATGAGGCAGTCCTCGTTTCTTCCATGGGAAAAAAGTGGAAACCTTCCATACAGAATCCCGAAACTCAGCTGGAGGGAAAATACCGGCCATTTCCTGTTCGCATACTAAAGAGAAAAACTTTTGTCATGCGGATCAACTGACAGCCGGCGAAATAATATTATTAGAAATACATATGTAAATAGATAAAATTAGTTTTTTCATTAAATGGATTTATAGCTTTTTGGGTGGAAAAAAGATTTGATTGTTTAATAAATGTTTAAAATCAAAATATAGATTTGAGTTTTTGATGTTATTACAAACTCATGATGATATATTACAGTTTGAAACATAAAGTAGAAGTTTTCATATAAACCCTTTTTGGGCAAGAAAACACTTTTTTCTGGATTTATAGTGTTTTGGAAGCAATCTCTTCGTTTGTTAGGCGGGACAGCCGAAACCAGTTAAACAAGCTTTTACTGACAGCTCTGAACAGACCACATTAACTTATCATTCATTTTAGTGCAGCCGCCACAACTTCCATTTCACTAAACCATTTTTTAATCTTCATTTATTATATTTCCTTTTATTTTGCTTTTTTGCTTTGGTTTCATCCTGTAACACTGGACTTATTTTTATGAAGGTTTGAACTCTGACAGTGTTTGAACAGGAGAGAAAGGAGTATAAAGTGTGTAGTGAGGGGGTCACAGCCTTAAAGCATCTAGAATAACTGTAAAAAATAAAGCAGATCACTTCACAGATTTCACCTTTTGCGGGTTATTTTCGGAACGTAACCCCGCGATTAACGAGGGACCTCTGATGAGAAGGAAGAGACTGGGCTCTCAGCTGCAGTAAAGGGGGCAGGTCTGGCTCCAAAACAGGTTTCAATGTGCAAGATGTCTTGCCCTCACTTTCTTCTTCCATTTCCACTTGTCCTGAAACTTCGGCCTTCGCTGTCAACCTTCCTTTTCTTACTCACACTTGCCATTTTAGAAATGGGCAATAAAAAAAACACAGATCACTGGCAAAACAGGGTGGTGAGAGTTTGACCATGTTTGCTGCCATCTTGTGGTGAAATGTTAAATATATATAAATAATAATAATTTTTTAAACGTGTGATTTCATCCTGTGGACAACAGTACTGGTGGCATATTATGACATTATTGATTTTATGACAGAGGCTTCGGCCCAGTGAACATATGAACTGGACTTTTGGTCTGTTCTACAGGAAAAACCCTAAATGATAATGCACCATCAATCCCAACCAAAGAAAGGAACATAAGGACAGAAGAACCAAACAGGAAAGAAAATAGAAATAACTATTGTATATATAACCTCGAAAATTTCACAAGAAATTTTGAGTGGGCCAATGCGCGCTCGCCCACACTCTGCTGCCGGTCCCCCCATTATATACCACCAAACCTCATTCCTGATCACCGGCATATGTGAAAGCTTAAGTGGCTTGCCTGTCAAAACAAAAAGTGGCACAGACATGGGGACTCAATATGTCAGAGGTCTAATGTTTATCTACATTTTACATTTTAAATGAAGGTTCTGTGTGAAAGCATGCCCAAACGCCATGGCTTCAAACTTTTGACAGTGATTTGATGCCTGTGGGGAGGGTTGATCGCAGTTTTTCTGGATGTTTTCAAACACCATTTATCCGATCGCTACCAAACCTCAGAGGGTAGTAGTCCTGACCGAGCCAGTCAATTTGATGTATAATTTGTGGGGGTGGCTAGCGCTAGTTAGCTGTGTAATGAATTAGAGGCTTTTATTTTGAAAATCATTGTGTGTCTGTGTAAGTGTGTGTGTGTGTGGGGGGGGGGGGGGACACACACTCCCTAATGCATGTTAAAACATGTTTAAGTGTTTTATTTTGAAAATCTACACGTCAGCCATACCCTGTTATTGTGCAAGGTCTTTTATTTTGAAAATCCCTGTTTGTGTGTCTGTGTGTTGGCAGGTGTGTATAGTGTGTGTCTGCATATTTCTGGGTGGCTTGTATGTAGTTCACCAGGCCTAGTAAGGACTGTAATGATGTGGAGGCTTTTATTTTGAAAGTGTGTGTGTGTGTGTGTGTGTGTTCCTGTATGGTTGTGTGTGTGTGTGTGTGTGTTCCTGTATGGTTGTGTGTGTGTGTGTGTGTTCCTGTATGGTTGTGTGTGTGTGTGTGTGTGTTCCTGTATGGTTGTGTGTGTGTTCCTGTATGTGTGTGTGTGTGTGTGTGTGTGTGTGTGTGTGTTCCTGTATGGTTGTGTGTGTGTGTGTCAGATGATAAACTTTGTATGAATGAACAACACATCAGTCAGTAAAGACAGAATGAAGCCATCAGATGTGTCAGATGATAAACTGCAGCTGTGTCTTTTTCTCTCCATCAGATTTCTGTCAGCTTGAAGTCGACACAAACTCAGTGCACACAAAGCTCAAACTGTCTGACAACAACAGGAAGGTGACACATGTGGAGGAGGAGCAGCCATATCCTGATCATCCAGACAGATTTGACTGGTACCATCAGCTGCTGTGTAGAAATGTTCTGACTGGTCGCTGTTACTGGGAGGTCGAGTGGAGAGGAGAGGTTGAAATATCAGTGAGTTACAGAAGAATCAGAAGGAAAGGAGACAGTGATGACTGCTGGTTTGGAAGAAACAATCAGTCCTGGAGTCTGTTCTGCTCTGATGGTGGTTACTATGTCTGGCACAATGACAGAGAAACATTCATCTCCTCCTCCTCTGTCTCTGACAGAGCAGCAGTGTATGTGGACTGTCCTGCTGGCACTCTGTCCTTCTACAGAGTCTCCTCTGACACACTGATCCACCTCTACACCTTCAGCACCACATTCACTCAGCCTCTACATGCTGGGTTTGGGTTCTGGTTGGATCGTGGTTCCTCAGTGAGTCTGTGCTGTGTGTAGAAGCAGAGTGTGTGGAAGTGACAGCAGCTTCAACTTTGTGCTTTAAATGTTGATGATGTTTCACTTTCATTTGAATCACTGACTGTGATTTCAGGTCAGAACATGTTTTTGTCTTAGAAGCAGTGAAATGAAGAATGTGAAGCTGAATTTATGATCATGAACTTTGACATGTCCTCACAAATGAAACCCTTACATTAAGAAATGCATGATTCCATGTTGTTATGGCTCTGATATTAAAATGTAGTATTATAATAGGAGTTAATGGACCTAAGTGGAAAACACCATTTAAAACTGCTGCAATACAAACACTAATAACTCCAACTCAATATTTTGGCTAAACTTTGACATGACAGATATAAAATAATGCCTGAGCCTCCCAACTTGTAAAATAACTTGTTTTGTGCATTTTTACATGAAATATTTGCATCATGCAATCTAACTGGCATTTAAAGCGTTAAACTCCTCCAATGATGTTTGGTAGTTCTGAGCAGTCCTGAAGCTGTTTCACATATTTATGCAGAAAAATATGAATCTGTTCAGTTTTTATAGCAGTTTTTAGAAGCGGACATTTTTGTCCCTGATGACACAAAGGGTAGTAAATGTGTTTCCCAGTGTTCTGGTGATGGATCAGAAACATTTACATTTGAATTCTAAAATTTGTGTTGAACTGCCCGATTGCTCTTTTTTTCCTCAACCTGTGACGTCGGTGGAACTGCGATCACTCACCTGCTCCTGCCCGGGACGTTAAAAAGAAGCAAAGACACAAAGAAAATATAATACTTATGAGTGAATGACACATCTTTGAAAAAATATTTTATATATTTGAAAAAGTAAAAAAACCTGCACTGAGGGGTGAAGTGGACATCAGCTGAAACTGCTTTAGTATTTTTCCCCTTTCTTGTATTTATGATAAAATCAGGAATTTACTGTTGACGTATTGACAGGTTTATTTAAGGAGACGTCGTGACGTGCCGGCCGCTGCTCATTTGCATAAAACAGTTGGAGGCAGATATGAAGGATTTTACTGCTGCGTAAATATTGAAACTGGTTTTTGAACGTTGATCCAAAAAGTTCTGATCCCCACAGTGTGTGTGTGTGAACACTGTACACTGAAAACACATCATGTTAATCAAAGGGAAACAAACACAGATATTAAAAGTGTGAAAGATTCAGATTAAAATGATTGATCCCCATAGAGAATATATCTCTAACAGATTCACACACATCACAGTGTAAACATGCAGCTTCACACACACTGAAGCTTCATCTCTGTTGTGTCTCTGTGCTTGAAGGAGTCACACAGACACACTGTGCTGTGTCACTGTGTCCTCATATTGTTCCTCTGTTGTGTTACTGTCGATACAAACTGCTTCACACATGTTAACAAAAAGAATAAAAACCAACATGAACTGATGTGAGTGTGAGACATGAAAACACATCAGTCTGTCCAATGGCGCCACCTGCTGACAGAAACCTGTGATCAGCTGCTGTCTGTCTGTCCCCTTGACGTCCCCCAGCAGAGACAGGAGGACAGACAGGACTCAGAGCTGCAGAGCAGGAGTCCTTTGATATGATCATCATGTTTCCTGTAAAGCACAGAGAGGACTCCACATTAGACTCACAGGAGCAGCAACAGGAGCAGACATTCTTCTTCTGTTACTTACATGTTACTCTGATGGTCCATGTTTGATTCGAACTGAAGAAGACGTCTCAGAAGATGAGACCCTCTGGAACACGTCGTCATGACAACGTCCAAAGTTCAGCTGCAGCTCTCCTCATGTGTCTCTGTGGACTCTTCTCTGCAACATCTCTCAGAGACAAATTCATATGTTGTAGCACATTAGATAGCAGCTGAAAAACAGCTGATCATCAGAACTCCATGTGACAGGAAGCATCAGATCAGGTTGTAACAGGTAAAAGAGTGTGAACACAGGAACATGTTGGTTCTTGGTGTGCAGCACTGACAGCTGTCTGTGATTAGACTGCAGTGATCATGGTGTCCAGCACAGAAACAGAAAGTCTCCTCACTGCAGTCTCACAGTCCTTAGTGAGTGGTTACTCTTTAGCCACAGCGCTGCCTGTTTTGCACAAAACACACCCACCGTGGCTGTTTCCTTCTTTCTTGCAGAAGGAAAACACACAAACTCATTCTGTACAAACACCTTGCTTCCACACTTCTATACAAACCTACCCTGCTCTTCATCACACACACAAACACAACAACACTCTGGCTCCTACCTTGTGTTTTTGTACAGCTGAACTCTGATGACCAACTCAAACAGAGAAAACCGACAAAGCTTTAGTGTCATCCGTCCCCCTTAGCAGTGATTCAGAGGTCCTGCTGAAGCTGGATCACATGTTTGTTCTACAGTGTGAAACTTCCTCATTCAGACATATTGTGTGCAGACATCAATGGAGCATGAAGAGAGTCAGTCTGTGGATTCTTCCAGCTCTAAATAAACACTGAGATTATCATCAGATTATATTGTATATATAGTTTGAATACATCAGTGTTACCATCTACATATATATTAAAATCCATTCCTCTGTGGGATCAATACACTTTAACCTTTGGGGTTCAGATCAGAGTCTGAACTGTTTTTATTGATCAACGTTCAATATTCACGCAGCAGTAGAATCCTTTATGACGTCATCACTGTCCGCCTCCGGCTGCTGTATGAGCAGCGGTACGTCACGACGTAAAACCTCAAACACTTTAATATAGACGAGCTGAAACTAAAGAAAGTCCCATTCACAGGTCACGCTGTTTATCTGTCGCCTTAAATGTTGCAGAAAGTCGTTTCACAGAAAGCAGAGAGAGTTTTTAAAGGAGCCCAGAGCAGTGGAGTAAAACTCTAATCTCTAAATCTCTCTCTATCGCTCTGAACGAGCCGC
Source organism: Parambassis ranga (assembly GCF_900634625.1). Taxonomy (NCBI): domain Eukaryota; kingdom Metazoa; phylum Chordata; class Actinopteri; family Ambassidae; genus Parambassis; species Parambassis ranga. The sequence continues at coordinate 3,114,301 of NC_041026.1, read as the reverse complement.
CAGGTTGTTCCAATCACATGGAGAGATCAGCCAATCAAAGACTGGAGGAGGTCATGTGATGTACGGGAGTTCACTGGAGAGAAATGAAACAAACTAATCTTCTTAAACTGTTTAGAGTGTGTTTGAGTGTCTGTGACGTTTTGAATGGATGAATAATTTTTATTTTTGGTTTTATACAATACAGTACAAATACACAATTCACCTCAAAACCAAAGAGGGAATAGGCTGAAGCCTCTAGCTTATGTTTACCTCTCCTTCAATGTGTGAAATGGACGAGCTGGTTCAGAGGAGAACATGATGAGAGCAGGAGGTCAGAGGTCACTTCAGCAGACCTGCTGTGTGACTGTAGAACAGCAGAGCTCTTTAACAGCCACAGGCTGCAGCTCCTCTGTGGGTCACACACTCTGAACTGCTGGGGCCTGTTTCCTGAAGGGGAACTCCAGGGTTGCAGCAGGGAGGAGGTGTGGCCTGGAGCAGGAGGAGCTCCTGGTCTGAGCTGCATTCCACACTGACTGTGGTGAAGTATCAGTGGTTCAGTGTGCGGGCAGCAGATGGCAGCAGATGTCTCGCTCACACTGTAACAAAACAGTTTCATCAAGTGATGAGAGCAGGCTGACCCTATTGTTAAAGAAGAGATCTACAATGATCACAGTGTGTGTGTGTGTGTGTGTGTGTGTGTGTGTGTGCCAACCACTCATAACCACTCCTGGGTTATGACAGGAGCTAGATTTATCAGTTAAAACACAGTAAACATGGAGATTGTTATTTTTTTTATTATCATCATCATTTAGCAGCCTCTCTTCACTTAAAGCCCACAGCACCATCACACACTGGACTGGGCAGCTTTATACTGTAAAATGTAATTTAACTACACTCAGACTGAATGTGTCCCTGAGCGCCACCTGCTGACAGAGGTGTGTGTGTGCAGCAGTGCAGACTGTAAAAGCTGACACAGAGTGTGACTGTGAGTTTCAGTCAGACTGTAGATTGATGTTGTTGTAGCCGTACTGACTGAACCTGATGACTCTTCACCTCTGTGTCCTCTCACAGAGAGAAGATGATCCTGCTGCTCCTCATCCTCACCTCCTCAGCAGCAGCACTTGAAGTGAAGGAGACACAGAGCTCCTATCAGGCAGAGGAGAACCACCACATCACACTGGAGTGGACGTTCCCCACAGACACTCAGACTAAGACTGAGGACATTTATGTCCTCTGTGATCATATAACCAGACAGAAAGTATCAGTCCTGTATCTGGTCCATGCTGGTGTTGAGCTCTCAGAGTCTGTGCATGAAGGTTTTTCAGGAAGAGTCCAGAGTGACACAGACGCCCTCAGAGAAGGACGAATCAGACTTCATCTGTCCAGACTCAGGACTGAAGACTCTGGTCTGTATGTGTGTGATGTGAGGACAGCTTCTGGTTCTGGTTCTTCCAGCTGTGAGCTCACAGTCTCTGGTGAGTAAGTTAAAGCTGCTGTCTGCTGAGAACTGTCTGATTTCTGTTCTTCTAACTGTAACATATAATATTCTGTACAGACAGACAGCATCAGGTTCAATTCAAACAGTCCACATGTTCATTTAAACATCAACAAGTCTCAACTCACATTTTTGTCCTCTCTGTGTCTGACCTCTCTGTGTGTTTCAGTCTCTTCATCCTCCTCCTCCTCATCCTTTAACTCTTTCAGGCTGTGAACCTGCTGTATCAGCATGCTGCTGTGCTCTTGTTCCTAAAAACTAAACTAAGATTTGCTCCATGTTGGAGCAGAAAATCCTTCATTCTTTTGCTGTTTTGTTTCTAAAACTCCTTTTTTATTACACACTTTGTTCCTAAAAACCCTTTTTAATAAAGAAACTATGATGAACTGTTCAGTGTCTGTGTCATCAAACATGCTCCAGAGCTTCTTCTGTTCTCATGAAGGTCTTTTTAGAACGACTCTCTGGCGCCACCTGCTGACAGGAAATGGATGAGCTGCTGTGTGGGTTCAGAGGAGAACATGATGAGAGCAGGAGGTCAGAGGTCACTGCAGCAGACTGCTGCTGTGTGACTGTAAAGAGCTGCCACAGTCTGCTCCTCTCTGTGGGTCACACTCTGAACTGCTGGGGCCCGTTTCATGAGGCGGGTTCAGTTTGGGGACACAGTAAATGAGTTCCCAGTCTGAACAGGTTTGTATTGAGTAGGAGGTCACACTAACAGACTGGCTCCCTCACACAGAAGTGTGAGAACAAGGTGTTTGTACAGAATAAGTTTAGCAGCTCAAACACATGTTGATGGAACAAAGACATGACAGGAGGGGGTCCATGTTCTCCATGTTGTGTCAAGAGACACATGTGGACACATTCAGTCTGTGTGAAGGAGGGACACACACACTAATGGAGACTTTGTAGATGATTTGTTTTCTGTGTTTCCGGCTGTCTGCAGCGTGATTTCTGAAACGTCTCTCTGGTGTAGGGTGAAGCAGGAAGAGGAAGAGCTCTCGGTCTGATGTGGGTTCAGTGTGCGGACAGCAGATGGCAGCAGACGTCTCGCTCACCCTGTAACAAAAGCTGGTGTTGATAGAATAACTTGAGTAGTTGAGTAGTTGAGTAACTAGTTGATTCAGTTTGTATCAACAGAACATTTAGTGTGAGAGAAGATGATCCTGCTGCTCCTCATCCTCACCTCCTCAGCAGCAGCACTTGAAGTGAAGGAGACACAGAGCTCCTATCAGTAAAAGACTCAGTCCTGTATCAGGTCAGCAGACACAGAGGGACGGACAATAATCTTTGATGAAAGGAAAGGACCTCTAACAGTTCTCATAGCAGCGGCTGTGTTTTATTTCTGTGAAAGAGTTCCACAGTGATCTGACCTGCAGACTTTCCTTCATCTTCATCTTCATCTTCTAAACTGCTAACGACTGAGGATCAATCAGAGCATTGGATGCTGCACATACAGTGAAGTTTGCTCCTCATGTGGGTTAAAGCAGGAACTATTGGTTTGTGACAAACCTTCCGTTGAGTAAATGATGTCGTTACATGTGCCTACATGTACATCTCTCGTGGATTGAGAACTACCTGACAGGCCGACCACAGCTTGTGAGACTGCAGAGCTGTGTGTCTGACACCCTGACCAGCAACACTGGGGCCCCTCAAGGAACTGTGCTGTCTCCCTTTCTATTCACCACCTACACAGCTGACTTCCAGTACCGCTCTGAGACGTGTCACCTTCAGAAGTACTCGGATGATGCAGCCATAGTTGGTGTGGAGAACGGACGGGAGGATGAGTACAGGGGCCTTGTGGAGTGTGTTGTCAGGTGGTGTGGGGAGAATCACCTGCAGCCGAACATGACCAAGACAAAGGAGATGGTGGTGGACTACAGCAGGGATAAGCCCCGCCCTCCCCAGTCTGTATCAGTGGGAAAGATGTGGACATAGTCCCATCTTACAAGTTCCTGGGGGTCCAACTGGACCATAAGCTGGAGTGGTCCACAAACACTGAGGCTGTGTACAAGAAGGCCATGAGCAGACTGTCCGTCCTGAGGAGACTCAGGTCCTTCAGTGTCTGCAGCAGGATGCTCCACATGTCCTACAGTCTGTCATGGCGAGCACCATCTTCTTTGCTGTGGTGTGCTGGGGATCAGGCATTAAAGCAAAGGTACCAACAGACTGGACAAACTCATCAAAGAGGCGGGGTCTGTTGTTGGCTTTAAGCTGGCCATCCTGTAGGAGGTGGCGAGGGACAGAGTGCTGGCTAAACTGCTGTCAATCATGGACAGTCCCTCCTTAAACTTAATGTGCTGCAGATATTCATCTGTTGACTGCTGCTTCTGCTTCACTTTAACCAGACAGCAGCTGATCACAGGTTTCTGTCAGCAGGTGGCGCTATTGGACAGACTGATGTGTTTTCATGTCTCGCGCTCACATCAGTTCATGTTGGTTTTTTTCTTTTTGTTAACATGTGTGAAGCAGTTTGTATCGACAGTAACACAACAGAGGAACAATATGAGGACACAGTGACACAGCACAGATGAAGCTTCAGTGTGTGTGAAGCTGCATGTTTAACCCTCTGGGCACCCTTCGATTTTGGCTACATTCAGACCCCTAGGGCCCAAATGTGTACCTCTCTTAAAAGTGCTATAACAATGCCATATATAAATATTTTTTTTTCATTTTTTTATTTCTTTTCAGCAATGTCAGACCTATCCATAGATATACAATTTTCTATATGTTTTATGTTTTTGTGTTATTTTTGTCATACAAATGTAATGTAATACAAATGTAATTCATAAACAGAACAACTGAAAATATGCAAGATTTTTAAAAACTGAGGTGCCAAGTGGGTCACTTCATATGAGGAATTTACAGTGATGGTGGGGGGCTGGGGGGGTGATGGTGGGGGGGAGGGTGTTCTGGAGCCTATCCCAGCTAACTTCGGGTGAGAGGCGGGGTACACCCTGCACAGGTCACCAGTCCATCGCAGGGCAACACAGACAAACAACCATTCACACTCACACTCACACCTACAGGCAGTTTAGAGTGACCAATTAACCTAACTTGTCTTTAGAATGTGGAGGAAGCCTGAGTACCCGGACAGAACCCACGCAGGCACAGGGAGAACATGCAAATTCCACACAAAATCGCCACCCCAGTCAGAATGGAACCAGGAACCTTCTTGCTGTCCTCTTGCAGTCCTCTGCGGCAGCACGGTGGTGCATCATGATGCATTTTGCAGACATGGGCCCCGCATTTGGCACAGTAGCTCCACACTGGAAGCACAAAGTGTCAATGCATGTCCTCAGGAAAACAAAAGGTTAAAGGTGCTCTAGAGGCTGCTGATCATCCTGACCTCAGAGCAAAATGTGACAAATAGACACCTTTGTTCATTAGTGGGAGCATCACTTTGCAAGGGTGTAGTAGCATGGACGGAGGGGGCATGTCCCCACCAATAATTTGATCACCTCCTAAACAATAACAGATTCTCATTGGGTGCAGGAGGGGTTAAATTTCATTGGAATCTTAGGCCCCCACCAATGTCAAAAGCAAATCTACACCCTTGTCACTTTACCATTTTTGGAACTCCAGTGAAATCTCCAGTTGCTGTCATCCATTTCCTCTGCTTGTTCTTCTTCCTCTTCCTCTTCCTCCTCTTCCTCTTCCTCCTCTTGCTCTTCTTCTCCCTCTTCCTCCCCAGTGGTGCTGCCAAGGTCCTCCTCTGGACAAAATTCCTATGCGGATACTTCCTGGCTGTCAGAGGATGATGTGTTTTCATCAGTGGCCTTGGGGGACCTCAAAATGGCAGCAAGTGCCTCTTCAACATTTTATCTCCTCTTCATGGTTGCTCGTGGTGGCATGACTGGCCAGATAAACTGTACAATGTTCTTCTAGACTTCAAAGATGCACCTACATAAACATGGTGCACACATCCAATAGGAGAACGCACCCTCTGTATGATCTATCTTTTCATCATTTGAATTTATGTGCACGCACACACGTGCACGCACACACACATGTGCATGCACACACGTGCACACACGCACATACACACAATATATTCTCAGCAACACTAACACCACTTGTTTATCAACAGAGCTTGATTTTTTAGACTTTGATTTAACACACACACACACACACACACACACACATGCACAATATGATTCTCTATTCTCTCTTTTATATCAAGCTGAACACACCAAAACCATTTTTATGAAGTTCAGTTATTTTATTTCCTTGCATTTTGCAAGGTAATAGAACTAGGTCTTTATAAGGGGATACAAGGGATATGTGGGGAAAACATAATAATATGTCAGGATTAGAGTATATCAAAGATTTGCTGATATAATGGGAGTCAATTGGCCAAAAATGTACCTGAGGGTGCTGAACGTAACAAAAGTTTTTTTCTCCCATTGTGTACAACTTGCGAAAGTGGGGACAATTGATTTTTGTAAATAATCATAAAAAATATCCCTGGCCTTTAAACTGACAGAGATATTGAGAACCAAAATCCAAAAAATTGCAAAATGTACACGTTTGGGCCCTAGGATGCCCAGAGGGTTAAACTGTGATGTGTGTGAATGTGAAACATGATACATCAGACCAAAGAACAAACAGAAGTTAAAGTACAGTTCACTTATGTGTATGCTGAAGAGGACGAGTTTGGGCAGAACACAGATTATCACCAGATTATCATGAAGGAGAAAATGCAGATTTATTCTGTGTTTAAACAAAAATATCAGTGTTACCATCGAAATATATAATGTACTTAGTTTCTCTATGGGGATCAATAAATGAAATCTTAATTAACAGCAAGTAACACAGTGTTTGCTTTGTGGTGGATCCTTCTTATCAGGTTTACATCACAGCCTGTGTATGTGAACACAGCTTTCATGGCAGACCGTGGCCCCAGACTGACTGGACCCTGCAGTCCCTGTCCTCTGCTCCATCGGCTCTTCCTTTGCCTCCAGCTGCACCTCAGTTTCTCCCTCCCTGTCTGCAATACAACAGGTGGTGCAGTAAATGAATTCTGAACTCTGTTTTGTTTTCCCTTTATTTTCCTGCTCACAGGTTAACACACTCGCTGACACCTGTTGGGTGAAAGGTTTTATTAGAATAGAATAGAATATACTTTATTTATTCTGCATGGTGTTATTATGTGGTGTGGGTCCACATATCTAGAAGTGTGTCCCTAACATGAAGTTTTCATTATTGTGTTTATTACTCTATACATATTACTGTAATGTGTTTTTATGAGTGTTTATGTGTTAGTAAGTTTATAGAAGATCAAAATAAGCCAGGTACACTGAATGTATTGAGAAGTGTGGAGTTTCCTTCTTCTCATAGACTTTGTACTTCACTCCCTCTGTCAGTTGTTGTCTGCTCTTTGGAGTCAGCTCTGGTTGATATCAAGCTAAGGTTGTAAATCCAGATCTAGACAGAAGGAATGTGTTCATCTCCTAGAATCAACTCTATGACCCGTCCATCCCATGAGTTTCTCTTCCTGGTCACTTTAGATCTGACCCACAGCCTATGAGATTTCAGGACTGGAAGTTACTTACATGGGGGAAGAGGTGTAAGCTTATTTTTACCTTATTTTAGTCCATTAGCTGCAACATACATTGGATCAAACAGTCATATCTGTGGATGCTCTCATTCATCCAGGTCATATTTCCAAGAGTTTAAATCGAGGCAGCTGGACTCAAGAATTGTTTCATGAAGACGCTTTGTCCCCTGAGTGGCTTTTTCAGTTCTGCTGAACATCTGTCCTCTCTGTCTATGATGTGGACATTTTTGTCCTCAAAGGAATGACCACTTTCTTTAGGGTGAAGGTAAACTGCTGATTCTTGTACTGGGGAGGTGGCTCTCCTGTGCTGAGCCATCCTTTTGTGTAGTTTGGTTTCACCAATATCAAGATCAGAGCATTCCTCACTGCACTGAACTGCACAGTCCAGTCTCAGAAACCCTGATATATATGGGATGACAATGTTTTTCTGGCGTGACCGCCGGTCCTGTTCTGGTTTCCAAGACAAATGTGTGAAAAACCTTTCAAACAAAGAACTTAGAAAAAGAGGTGCTGGCCTCAGTTTTGCAGTAACACCTGAAGAGATTCCAGTGGTTGATCTTATCGGTGCCAGTCAGCCATCACAAACAATACTATAATATAATAATATAAAAATAATAAAACTGGCACAAAAGCAGACCAACTAAGAGTGAAAGTACCGGTAACTGCAGCCCTCAACAATGCACAGTGGTATTAAACACAGAGGACTGCCACTCCAAAATCATGGATCTCCTCAGTGATTAAGAAGGATCCAACTAATCAATATAAGAAACAGCTGGCTGCTGCTTTGTGTGAATTGTTTGTCTCTCCTGCAGTTGAAGTTTATTTAAACTGAGAGCATTCAAGTGTGTTTCTGTTATGTGCGGTGTAAAGGAGGACCCAAATGCAGGCGAAGTTCAGGCAATGGAAGGCGAGCTTTATTCAAAAGCCAAGGTAAACTCAAACAATCTTCGTCTGAAGACTAGGAACTAAGATTAAACTAAGACAAAGACTTGGACTGATAAATGAAAAATAAAACAAAGAAACAAACAAACCTAACCCTGAATAATCCCAAGGAGGGATAGGAGGACGAAACAACAGGGAGGACGCGACGACAGGACAGCCACAACGCAGGAACAGCAAACAATGATCCGACAAAGACAATGGAAAACACAAGGCTTAAATAAGGAGGGCGAGACACAGGTGAACACAATCAGGGAGGAGCTAGTAATCAGGGCGGAGGAACAGAAGGAGAGACAGGAGGAGAAGAGAAGAAGGGAGATAACAGGAGGGAGAACACACAGAGGAGAGATAAACTGATAACTGACTAACAAAATAAACAATATGATAACAAGACAGGGATCACAACTCAGGCTCATGACAGTTTCACAAAAAGACAAACATGACAGACCTGTCTCTCATAGTCAAACTGTAATATAAACACTGAAACAACATGACCCAGACACTAACATATTCAGTCTCATGTGGGCTGGTTGTGCTGAAGTTACCAAGATACAATCTTATCTACAAACCTGTGTGATCTCAGCTTATCGTAGCTTAGCTTGATGACATGCTCCTGCTGAGATTAGATAAACTGATGATATGAATGTTAATGTGGTTTGAACAGATCAGTTTTATTGCTGGACTACAGTTTAATTATAGAAAAAAGGAGCCTGTGTCTACACTGTTTATCTGTGTTTTCAATATATTTCAATATATTCACATGTTCATTTAAACATCAACAAGTCTCAACTCACATTTTTGTCCTTTACAGCAGCTGCTGCTCAGACACACACTGACAGACCAGCTCTGAGTCCAGCTCTGAGTCCAGCTCTGAGTCCACCAGCAGACCCAGGAGGATGGACAAGGCACCATTATGTACTGATAGCAGCAGGAGTAGTTGTACTGGTTGTCTGTTGTATTTGTAAAGAGATTAAATCAGACAATAATCAGGGCACATTGATATGAAATAGAGATGCTGAAATATTTCAGTACAGCTGATACCTGCTGATACTTTAGGGACCCCGTTGGAAGAATAAAAGAAACCTGGTCTGTGTTGTTCAACTATAAATCTGTCGACTATTGATGATGTGATGCATGCATGGCTTGTTTGTTCATGTTTAAGTTCATATATGGTTGTTGAGACGGTAACAAGGGTCCACCCCATGTGACATATGTCTAGAGTCAAAAGCTGGACTTGGATCTTGAGCTCCTGGAGAGGGTTTTGTAACTGTCCATGAGGCTCTGACAGGTTTTAGTCACAGTGATTGACTGATGACAGATCAGAGCATTAAATGAACATCAAGCTTAAAGAAGCAGCATCAGATCAGTGCAGAGAGAAGCTCCTCCAACCATGACGGAGAGCCGCTGATGAGTTTCCACATGTTGGAGAGACGTGGATATCAGCACAAAACAACCTCTGCTGGGCCCATGACTTCACTTTACTGTTCTCATAAGGTAATATGAATTATAAATGTAAACTCCTCTTAAAAGAAATGAAGACTTCTACTGGTTCCTTCACTTTGCATGAAGTGAAGGTTGTAAATAATACAAACAGTCAAATGGAGACAGCTGATCAATATTTAACCCTTCAAATATTGCAGCTTGTCTTGAAACCCTTCACACACACACACACACTCTTACTTTACAGTGCAGCATATGTGAAGCTAAAATATTCAGTGTTGGCTTGAACAGCAGGTCATTGAATGAGCTGCTGACACTACTTCAAAGTACAGTTAGCTGCTAAATCAGCTGGGATCGGCTCCAGCAGTTTAAATGTTCACATTAGTGTATGTTGTGTGTCTGTGTGTAGTGAAGGTTCAGATCATTGAATTTGAAGGTGACAAAGTGAGCTGACATCACTAATAAGAACTAAACCCTGTTGAACTTCGTGCAGGCTGATTAGGCCTGCCTGTCACATGCTTGTGTTTGTACTGTGAGCTCCATTGGGGGAGTGCAGACTTGCTGGGACTAAAAACATGTCTGACAGCTTGTGCCTTGCCTTTTGTCTGCTCTGGGTGGGTCTGTGTGACTTCAGGGCTGTCTGAGGAAGCGTCTCATCAGAACAGAGCAGACAGGAAGTAAAGATAACTCACAAATAAATGCACAAAACACAAACAGATACATACAGAGAACAATCATCAAACACTCATTTCTCCAGCAAAATGACCTGGTGTAATAACATGTTTAATAAGCTGTGTGTAAACACAGCCTCACCTCAGTGTACATGAACTGTAATTAGCATACAGCACCAAATGTAACATTGATAAACAGCAGTTTGTTCTCTACAAAATGTTCTATCAGTTATACAACGTGTATTTATATGTGTAATATGTGTGTTTGTGATTCAAGTTTCATACAGACAGGGAGTGAAGCCGTGGTACTGAACTGTGAACAAAGAGAACACAGAGGAAGGAGTGTGAGGACACAGTGACAGCACAGTGTGTCTGTGTGACTCCTCCAACCACAAGAAACGTACACATTTATTTATTTCCTTTTAAAACAGGTCATTATAAAGCTCCTCCTGGTGGGAACTACCTTTCTTTAAGACCCACCCTTTGATGTGGTCTGGCTGGATTTTTTGTTGCCTTGCTCCTTGCTCTTCTCTTCAGGTGTCTTGGGTGTGCAGGATCTGCTGGGTGGAGTTGTGGCTTATTGAACTCGCCTGTCTCTAATCACTCCTCCCCCTCCGGTGGACTCTTAAGCGCCTCTCTCCCCTTGGTCCGGCACCAGTTCTCCATGTGGCCTGATGTAGTTAGACACCAGCCTCTTAGTCGTAGTACTGCTGGTTGAAGTTTTACTTACCTTTTTCCTCCCTGTCTCAGGTCTCCCAGCCATGAAGCCCAGCAGCTCCACTCCCTGGCACCTGGACACCTTATTTGCATCTTATTGGCCCTTGTGGTTGTGTTTTGTTTGTTTACCTTAAGACTGGAGAGTTACCTGTCCTGAGTCCCACATAACACTTTCATTGACTCCAGCCCTCTCTTATCCTAAAACCTCTCTATGCTTCAAATGAAATCATTGAACTGATCTTAACAACTCACTAAGAATTTACATGTCTGAATCAGAAAGTTTCACATCTGTAGAACACACATGCAGAAACATGACCTCCACCCTTCAGGTGATAAACCGGCTACACCACTTATTTATCACAGTAAGTAAGTAAGTTTCCATGGTGACTGGGTGTTACTCTGCTACTGGTGGGCGTGACAGAAAAGCAGTGTGCAGATATGGAGCGATCCATTCTGGTGAAGGAGAGGGAGGTTTGAAAAGAACAGCAGTAGAATCAGCAGAGTCGTCCACACTTTTTGTTTGAGGTGTTTCTCTTCGTGAGTTGCTGCTCAGAATGACTTGAGCCAGCTGTACTGGACACAAGGTAAGAGCCAGTGTGTTAGAATAGAAATCTCTTTGAGCCACTCCCCTCAGGCAGGAGGTTACGGTCCATTCGGACCAGAACCTCACGCCACAAGAACAGCTTCTTCCCCTCTGCTGTTGGACTGTTAAACTGTAATTAATGCACTGCTCTGCACTGTCTTCAGAAGGTCACTTTAGTATAGTCACTGCACAATGACGACTATTTGCACTGTTTACTCCATCTTGCACTACTTGCACACGAGTACCACCTCACCGATCCATGTGGTACCTGTTACATTATTACATTATTACACTGTTCCATTCGATCATATAAGGGTCTATGTTTACCATTTCATCTGCACAGTATTTTATGTTCTGTTCATTGTATGTCTGTTACACCATGTCTGTCATGTAAATTTAGCCTTACTTTAGTTTATTTACTTAATTTTACAGTGGGGAAAAAAAGTATTTAGTCAGCCACCAATTGTGCAAGTTCTCCCACTTAAAAAGATGAGAGAGGCCTGTAATTTTCATCATATGTATACCTGAACTATGAGAGACAAAATAAGAAAAGAAAATGTAGAAAATCACATTGTAGGATTTTTAATGAATTAATTGGTAAATTCCTCAGTAAAAGAAGTATTTGGTCACCTACAAACAAGCAAGATTTCTGGCTCTCACAGACCTGTAACTTTTTCTTTAAGAGGCTCCTCTGTCCTCCACTCGTTACCTGTATTAATGGCATCTGTTTGGAGTCGTTATCAGTATAAAAGACACCTGTCCACAACCTCAAACAGTCACACTCCAAACTCCACTATGGCCAAGACCAAAGAGCTGTCAAAGGACACCAGAAACAAAATTGTAGACCTGCACCAGGCTGGGAAGACTGAATCTGCAATAGGTAAGCAGCTTGGTGTGAAGAAATCAACTGTGGGAGCAATTATTAGAAAATGGAAGACATACAAGACCACTGATAATCTCCCTCAATCTGGGGCTCCACGCAAGATCTCACCCCGTGGGGTCAAAATGATCACCAGAACTGTGAGCAAAAATCCCAGAACCACACGGGGGGACCTAGTGAATGACCTCCGGAGAGCTGGGACCAAAGTAACAAAAGCTACCATCAGTAACACACTGCGCCGCCAGGGACTCAAATCCTGCAGTGCCAGACGTGTCCCCCTGCTTAAACCAGTACATATCCAGGCCCGTTTGAAGTTTGCTAGAGAGCATTTGGATGATCCAGAAGAGGATTGGGAGAATGTCATACGGTCAGATGAAACCAAAATAGAACTTTTTGGTAAAAACTCAACTTGTCGTGTTTGGAGGAGAAAGAATGCTGAGTTGCATCCGAAGAACACCATACCTACTGTGAAGCATGGGGGTGGAAACATCATGCTTTGGGGCTGTTTTTCTGCAAAGGGACCTGGACGACTGATCCGTGTAAATGAAAGAATGAATGGGGCCATGTATCGTGAGATTTTGAGTGAAAACCTCCTTCCATCAGCAAGGGGATTGAAGATGAAACGTGGCTGGGTCTTTCAACATGACAATGATCCCAAACACACCGCCCGGGCAACAAAGGAGTGGCTTCGTAAGAAGCATTGCAAGGTCCTGGAGTGGCCTAGCCAGTCTCCAGATCTCAACCCCATAGAAAATCTTTGGAGGGAGTTGAAAGTCCGTGTTACCCAGCGTCAGCCCCAAAACATTACTGCTCTAGAGGAGATCTGCATGGAGGAATGGGCCAAAATACCAGCAAAAGTGTGTGAAAACCTTGTGAAGACTTACAGAAAACGTTTGACCTCTGTCATTGCCAACAAAGGGTATATAACAAAGTATTGAGATGACATTTTGTTATTGACCAAATACTTATTTTCCACCATAATTTGCAAATAAATTCTTTAAAAATCCTACAATGTGATTTTCTGGATTTTTGTTTCTCATTTTGTCTCTCATAGTTGAGGTATACCTGTGATGAAAATTACAGGGCTCTCTCATCTTTTTAAATAGGAGAACTTGCACAATTGGTGGCTGACTAAATACTTTTTTTCCCCACTGTATTTTAGTTTTTATCTTATTGCATGTTAATTATTATATGTTCTTTGTATGCACCAATCACTAAGGCAAATTCCTAGTAATGTGAACCCCCTTCACTTACATGGCAATAAACATGATTCTGATTCTGATTCTGATTCTGAAATACTTTATTTATCCCAAGCTGGGAAATGTTGCTATTGCAGCAGCAATATACAGTGTTGTTGTTGTGTTGGTGTGTGTGATGAAGAACAGGGTAAGTTGTGACTGTTTGTATAGCAGTGTAAAAACAAGCTGTTTGTACAGAGTGAGTTTTTTCCTTTCTCCCAGAAAGAAGGAAACAGCATCAGGTGGTTTGTGCAACAGGCAGACAAAGCTGAGCCCAGGGACCAGGCCCTGCTCCTGTATTCTGCTCCGTCTGTTTCCTGTCACCAACAGCATTCCTCACTGTAAAAGGGGGTCAGTCCAGGACCCAGCTGGTCTCAGAAAGGAGGCAGCATGTCTGTTATTACATCCACAGAGCTGCTGGTTCACTGCTCCTCACACATCCTCTCTGACTGCGACCAGTTTGCTGTCTGTTCTGAACATGAACATTTATGATGTTTACATTTATAAAGAGTTGTTGTATCATATAACTGTCCTTCAGCGCCACCTGCTGGCAGAGGTGTGTGTGTGCAGCAGTGCAGACTGTAAAAGCTGACACAGAGTGTGACTGTGAGTTTCAGTCAGACTGTAGATTGATGTTGTTGTAGCCGTACTGACTGAACCTGATGACTCTTCACCTCTGTGTCCTCTCACAGAGAGAAGATGATCCTGCTGCTCCTCATCCTCACCTCCTCAGCAGCAGCACTTGAAGTGAAGGAGACACAGAGCTCCTATCAGGCAGAGGAGAACCACAACATCACACTGGAGTGGACGTTCACTGCTGACAGTCACACTTTACCTGAACACATTTCTGTCTACTGTGAACTTGTAACCACAGTAACAGCCTTGTGTCTGTATCATGTACATGAAGGCGTCCAACTCTCACAGTCTGTGGATGAAGGTTTTTCAGGAAGAGTCCAGAGTGACACAGACGCCCTCAGAGAAGGACGAATCAGACGTCATCTGTCCAGACTCAGGACTGAAGACTCTGGTCTGTATGTGTGTGATGTGAGGACAGCTTCTGGTCCTGGTTCTTCCAGCTGTGAGCTCACAGTCTCTGGTGAGTAAGTTAAAGCTGCTGTCTGCTGAGAACTGTCTGATTTCTGTTCTTCTAACTGTAACATATAATATTCTGTACAGACAGACAGCATCAGGTTCAATTCAAACAGTCCACATGTTCATTTAAACATCAACAAGTCTCAACTCACATTTTTGTCCTTTACAGCAGCTGCTGCTCAGACACACCCTGACAGACCAGCTCTGAGTCCAACTCTGAATCCACCAGCAGACCCAGGAGGACGGACAGGACTCATCATTGGACTGACAGTAGGAGTTCTGCTGATGGTCTTTGTAGTTTTATTTTGTGTGTTTAGAGAGAATCTGAAGTCTGGTGTCTCAGAACAACAACCCTCCACATACGATGCAGTTAGTGGTGAAACTAAGATACTAATTGAGTGATTAATAAGAAATGACATCAACAGCACATGAAGGGTTAAACACTGAAGTTAGGGTTAGCCACTCATATAACCTATGATGGTATTTTCAGAGTGTATATCTGCACTGTACATTTCATACGTTGCTGAGCCTTCAGTCATGTCACATGACACAGCCAGCAGTGGTGCACATGGTGCTGGAGCCACTGTGGTTGACCTCTGTCTGGGTTAAAATGTGTCAATTCCCTGTTTGACCAGAAGGTGGAGCACGTGGTGTTGTGAAGGTATAAGGTGTGTAAAGATAAAGTTGGAATCACAACAGGCATTCAGCAGCAGCCACTGCTCTGCCCATAGAAACACACACGCTGTTTCTCTGTCGCTGCCACCGTTGAGAGAGAGGCTGCACCGGCTCCTCACTGATATCCAGCCGGTTTTTACTGAATTTACGTACTGGTATGTTTTAGCGTAACCTGCGCCTTATAGTACGGTGCGCCTTGTGTATGCGCTGAGGACAGAAATAGACCGTGTAACTGACACTGCGCCTTATAATGCGGTGCGCCTTATGGTCGCGAAAATACGGTAATCATTTTAGGGTTGTTGGCCGGAGGAAGCACACAGTTTTTTGACCGTCAGGTAGCGTGTCATGATAAATTTGATTTTATTTCAGCATGTTAACCAGTGGTTCTCGTTAATTATATGTGGATCAATGATCAAATATCTGAGTGGACATGATGGTGTCAGAATAAAAATGCACTTATTAATCATATGAAGTTTGGACTGTGATTTATGACACGCTGGACAGGAGACGCGTCAGGAAGAAACCCCCGGCATAACAGCACGCAGACTGATTTATCTTTGATGTTAGATAGTCCAGGTGGTGTCATCAGCAGCCTGCTCACTGCTGCCTCTCCTGAATTCCAAGATCATCTCCACATTCAAGGTGAGGTTGTTGTTGCCACACCACCTGGTCAGCTGCTCCACCTCTTTTCTGTACAGTGTGTCGTCATTGTTAGTGATGAGACTTACAGCAGCATCATCTGATGATTTAATGATGTGATTGGAGCTGAACCTGGCAGTCAGAGACGTGAACAGGAGTGGGCTGAGCACACAGTCCGGGGTGGAGCCTGTGCTCAGTGTGATGTATAATTTCATGAACTGCGTCTCAGTTGGTGACTCTAAATTGCCCGTAGGTCTAAGTGTGAATGGTTGTTTTTCTATGTATGATGTGTCACATAAAGGAGCCTCAATAAAGTCAAAACATAAGAAAACCTGCAACACATTACAAGTTCTTCTTCAGTTTGTCCTGATATCCATAACCTAAGCTTCCTGCTTCCTGCTCTGCATTCAAGCTGCAGCTGAACACATTCGCAGCCTTCTGCAGCGTCATCAGTATTCAGATAAAACTATAAACTAGTTTAAACCCTAAAGAGTGAAAACAAACAGAACATGGACAGACACAGACTTCAGATGTTGTTGAAGCAGTCCAGCCCCCATTCTCTGTGAGATACATAAGCTACATAAGAACTGGATCAAATCTGCTGTTTAGATCAAATAGGATTCACATATTGATACTACAATGAGATTCTTCACTCTTGCTTCTTTGACTGCATTCAGTATGGAGACTGTCTCTGTGCAGCTACTTTCACCAAGATGAAATGAGAGCCTCCACAGACACCAGTGGATCAGGATGCTTTCTATTGTCCCTCTGTAGAAGGTTGTCATGATGTGTGGAGGGGTTTTGGAACTTTTCAGTCTGTGCAGGAGGTGGAGGTGCTGCTGGGCTTTCCTGATGAGAGCATGGTTGTTGGTAGACCAGGTGGTGTCGGCAGCAACATGAGGAACTTTGATGGTCAGAGGTGGCTGCTCACTGCTGCCTCTTCTGAAGTCCAAGATCATCTCCTTGGTTTTCTCCACACTTAAGTACAGGTTGTGGTTGTCACACCACCTGCTGCTCCACCTCTTTTAAATTGCCTGTAGGTGTGAGTTTGAGTGTGAATGGTTGTTTATCTGTGCATGTTGCCCTGTGATGGACTGGTGACCTGTCCAGGATGTACCCCACCTCCCACCTGTAGATAGCTGGGATAGGCTCCAGCCCCCGTGACCCTGCACTGCAGGATGAAGCAGGATCAGTTATCAGTTATCATAAAGGAGCCTCACTAAAGTCAAATCATGGTAGTGATTTGTTGCCACACTGCAAATTGATGACAGCCCCACAGTCACATGTGTCTGGGTTTCCCAGCCTCTGTCATTCAACCATTCATTCATGTATCTGTCCATGACTACAATCACTAATGCCAAACCCTGTGAACACCACAAATACGATTATTGTAATATTATTACAAAATGATGGCAAAAACCTGCAACACATTACAAGACGAGTTTCCCTCAGTTTGATGGATCCCTGACCTTTGCAGTGCAGTTTGTTGGCTTATAGTAAATTCTCCTATTTGTTATGCTGCTCTCCTGTTTCAGAGATGAATACAGATAGTGTCTGTATTTCACAAAATCCACAGATATCCATAAATTAAGCTCAGCTTCCTGCTTCCTGCTCTGCATTCAAACTGCAGCTGAACACATTCACAGCCTTCTGCAGCTTAAGATAAATCTATAGTGTCTTTCCAGCCTAAACAATTAGAACTTTAAACAACTCCTCACAGTAAAAATGCAAACGTGGATGAGTTTGGACCTTGATCATCAAGTCATGCCACACAAAGCTTCTGACAACAAGTGCAGGGATCGTTGGACCAACAAAGAGACTTGTGACACTTTGCTTTGTTGTTTTAAGACTCAAAACAGCAGCGTTGATGACTTGGATTGAATACAATGAAACAGATATTACAGCTGGACTGTGTGCATCAAGCTGGGAAACCAGTGCATGATGTGTAGTCAGAAAAAATGTTGTCATCGGTGTTATCTTTCCACTGCACCTTGTAGGATGAGGTCAGGGCTTATAGATCTGACCTGGAAAAGGGACGAAGAGCTATAGTTTGACATGAAATCAAACAGCAGTACATGTTAGGCTGTCTTCCTTGGACTCCTGAACCTTTATCTTGCCTATGTTGCCTTTTTTTCTTTTATTGTTTGCAGGTTGTATCACCTGCATTTTATAGTGCTATGTTTTTCCGTACTAGACCTGCTTTGCAAAAAATGTTCATAAAAATATGTTTATAAAAAGTGTGGTGGTTGTAGTTTTTGTCCTTGCATATGAAAAAACTTGTGTCTATTCATGTTTTACTTACTTTTAATCTTACTCCAGTAAATGAAATCATCCTATTGTATAATCATGAGTGTGCTCACACTGATTGTCAGATAACAACTGTTATCACATGAGAACTGTCAGCACACCTGACTTGTACGCAGACATTTACATAAAACCACTGCAGTTCTTTTTGCATATGGAGACCTACAATAATGTGTCTGTGTGGCAGAGAAGTGAAGCAGTGTGGACTTTCCCTGATGTTTGCTGATAAAAGCAGAGTTTCCTCTGAGAGCCCACAGAGCTCCTCATGATGGAGAGGATCCTGCTGGCTGTCTTGTTCCTCTCAGGTCAGTCAACTCTTTCTGTTCGCTAGAATCTATTGGATAAAATCCTCTTTTTTAATCTGGAGCCACCTCACATGTTCAAACATTTGATTTCCTCACAGGGGGACTCGTCCTCTCCTCTTCTCGTCTTGTCCATCAGTACCACTTTGTTCATGAATATAAGACTTGGTCTGAGGCTCGGACCTACTGCAGAAACTACCACACAGACCTGGCTACTATTGAAACCACTGAAGAAATGGAACAACTTGTCAACACAGCTTCATCTGCTGGTTACAGTGCTGAAGTCTGGATTGGCCTTTATGTAAATTACTATTGGCACTGATGATGTTTGGAACACGATAAACCAAACAGACACAAAATCTTTCTTACCTTATGCGTACTCTGTATGTAATTTCACCACATACAATGGATCAGGGGGCTGGACTTACTGCCCAGAGGAACGTCCATTCCTCTGTTATGATGGTGAGTACACAGCACACATTCAGCATTCTGTGTGTTCATATGTATGTATTTTAAATTCAATTCAATTCAATTTGAAACCTTTATTAGTCCCACAATGGGGAAATTACTTAACGCAGCCCAGCAAAGAGCACCATACACCAGTGAGTACACTGGAGGCTATGCAGGTAAAGTGTCTTGCCCAAGGACACACAACACCAACCAACCACCAACCTTCTGGTTACTGGACAACCCTGCTATACCACTGAGCCACTGCTGCCCACACAATATATTCTGTACTGTATATAATGTGTAGAGTACATCCTTATTAAAGAACTCAACACTTTGTTTCTACAGCTGGTGGAAACAGGAATATTTTTGTGAATCAATCAATGAGCTGGTTCAGAGCTTGGAGGTACTGCAGGGAGAACTACACGTATCTGACGTATAGCTGGTCCAGCAGTGACTATGTGTTGGTTCCGAGTGGAGTGGAGGCATGGAGTGGTCGCATCTCCTACCCTTATGTTTATTGGAGTGATCGCAGCCAATCTTCATTCAGGTACTGGGATGAAAAAATAACTGATATGTACTACAATGCATTGTATGGTGCTGCAGCTGTGCAGAAATCAGGAAGATGGAGGTTACTGCAATCTGGCACCCAACTACCATTTGTCTGTTCTGGAAACAAGGAAAATGTTTTAGACCGTAGAAAGAAAAAAAAGAAGCCTGTAAAAGAAGAGCTTCATAAAAAAGGTACGTTGTTAAAGTTGTGAGGTCACACCTTTAAAACAACAACAAACTCACACTCAGTTTTTGTCTCTCGTGTGTTTGAAGTGGTTCAGGTGAGGATAAAGTCAGAGAACTCCTCTGTGGATCTGAACGACCTTGCTGCTAAAGCAGAGCTCCTGAAAAAGGTCAGTCTGCAAACTCTCCAACATTTATCTTTTGAAATGTTCACTGTGCTCAGTGCAGGTAAAGAAACAGAAAAACATGCAGCTCATTTAATGTTCAGTCACTGATTTATCTTCCTGTTACTGTGTGTGTTGCAGCTGCAGGACAGACTGAAGGAGAAAGGAGTGACTGGAGTCACCCTGAAGTGGAGAGAACAGCCTGATGGGAAAGTCTTCCACAAAGAGAGGAAGAGACAGAAGAAGGAGCTCTGAAATATGAACTATCATCATCAGTAGAACTGAGTGGAACATGTACATATAATGACTGTCTTCATTATCAGATAAGAGAGCCCAATCAAACTGATGAAACACAAATAGTATATTGTTTTATTCAATGCTAGAATACGACAGATGATGTAAAACTGTAAAACTAATTAGCACAGAAGAACAGAAATCAGACAGTTCTCAGCAGACAGCAGCTTTAACTTACTCACCAGAGACTGTGAGCTCACAGCTGGAAGAACCAGAACCAGAAGCTGTCCTCACATCACACACATACAGACCAGAGTCTTCAGTCCTGAGTCTCCTAATTTACCAGAGGCCATTTCCTGCATTCTGGTGGATTTTAACAGGTTGTTAAACACCTACAGAATTTTACCATTCTACCAAATAAAACCATCTACTGGAACTTTAAGTAGACAACAGCTTCCTCCCAGCGTTTCCTTTAAGGTCAGTCTAACATCAATGTAACGTCACAGAGAGCTCCACCGTCTCTACAGTCCCTGGGTTTACACTTCTCTGGTCTCTGGATCACCACAGTGGAGTTCGCCCCAATACGCACAGACACAGACACACACAGACCTTGAGTTTGACACATATAACTTACACTGTTCTTCATCACACACACACTAACACAACAACAACACACTGGTTCTGTACAGCTGAACGCTGATCAGCAACACACACACACACACTGTCTCTGATTGGCTGAAAGAAAACTTTGACATGTGCAAAATAATTTAGTGAAATGAGTGTTTGTGTGTCAAAACATTGAGTCTATAAAATCCAGGAATTGTAAAGTTTTTACACCTTTATAACAGACCACAGATTGTATGTTTTAAAAAGTCAAACTGACAGCAGCATGCTCGTTCTGAGAAAGAGGAACAACGACACATGATGATAGAAATGACCTAAACCCCTCTGTACACTACAGACTGTGAATATGAATAGATAAACACACTCACAGCAGCTCATGCTGGTTTTTATTCTTTCTGTTAACATGTGTTTGTATCAACAGTAACACAACAGAGGAAGGAGTGTGAGGACACAGCGACAGCACAGTGTGTCTGTGTGACTCCTTCAAGCACAGAGAAACAACAGAGATGAAGCTTCAGTGTGTGAAGCTGCATGTTTACACTGTGATGTGTCTGAATGTGACACATGATCCATCAGACTGATCTGACTGTTGTTCACTTCATGCTGCACGTTCAGGCTGGTTTCACTGCTCAGGATGTGTCAGGACTGAAATGAGGAACATGCAACAGGAAGTGGTTTGTTGTACAGAGACACAGACCACAGAGCAACTGGTGTGAGAAACTGACGTTCTGTAAGTTTTATATATATGTATTATCTACACTGCTGTTAAATGAAGAATCTTTGACTATTTAAGTGTGTTACTGTGTGAACATTGTGAATACGTTTGTTAAGGACGACTAATGTAAATGTAAAATGGATATTCAGAGCATATTTGAAGCTAAGTTTTATGACTCAATATAAACTGAGGAACAGACTACACACAAAAATGTATGTTCATATAATTGATAATGATTAAATATAGTTTACATAAAACACTTTTAATGAACATAGAAAAAGTCATGTTGGTTTGTACGACGGTGTATTAGTGTCAGGACTTGGATTCTGTTCCAGTCTTATTGTTTTTATGTCCTCTTAGGTTTGGTCTCTGGGTTAACCTGTGTTCTGTTATTGTGTCATTGTGAGCTGTAGGTAATGTTCATCTTAGTGTTTTCAGTGTCTCGTACTTCCTGTTTGGTGAGCACCAAGTTCCTGGGTGTTAAAGTTAAAGCTGATAAACTTCAACCAGATGTGATTTTAAAGGCGTGGCTTAAAATGTTTTCATGTTTTAAATCACGTGTCCTGGTTTAAAGGCGTGGCTTCTGTGGACTTACTTTGGTTTTTGAGCTCCTGTCAGACAGACTGCAGCAGAACCAGCAGCTCCACACATGAAGGTGGAAACTTCTGGAAGTCAGGACTGATTCAGCAGGTGAGTCTGTCGATATCTGATCAATCATCAGTGTGATCACCTCATTGATCTTTACTGCCTGTAACTGATGGATCTTTATTGTAGTAAGTCCCTGAAACGCGGAACAAACAACAAGCGTCTCTGTTGATCGTTCTCTCTGTAAAGTTCAGCAGCTTCATTTGCTCTGAAACTCAGATCGACTCGTTCAAAGCTTCAAGCGGAGAAAAGGTCGCTTTATTCTGACTTTATCAGATCAGTCTGTTTCCGGTTTAACACACCTGTGCTGCGCAACAGCCGCGCGCCACGTTACGTAAGTTTGGTTGGTTTACTGTTCATGGTGCGTTCAGGTGCATCTGGTTTAATTGAGTTCAGATGACTCTTATTACTAAAACTAAAACATTTAAATGCATCAATTTGTCATGTTTTATTTTTCTTGAATCCATATTGATGATTGAAACTCATCAGAAGAAACATTTTCTCTTCAAGGGTTCATAAATATGTGAATCTAATATTTGCCATGAGGAGAAGTGTGTCAGTCCTCAGAGCTCAGACAGTAGCTGCTCATGTGTTTGTCCTTTCTATAGAAAACAGTCCACAGACTGTTACAGAGGAAGGTCTCAGTGCTTCACTCAGTCTGTTCACACTGTGACAGAAACACACATGAACACATGTTCATTTATTCACATGTTCACACATGGAGAGAAGTGACAGAATTCTGAAGCAAACACTGAATGTGTGTGTGCACTGTTCCACTTACAGCATGTGACCTCAATAATAACAGCATCAGAGATGTTGGTGTGTTTACAGACTCACCAAAATAAAAGCCTGAGAGCAAAACCTGGTCTGAGGCTCTGATACTAAGCTAACAGCATGATTAGCCTGTTAGCATCTACATGAAGCATGAATAACAACATGCTGACTGTGTGTTTCTGTGTCATGTTGCTGTGTTTGTGTGAAGGTGTGAGCTCTGCTATGAGTCAGTGTGAGGACAGAGAGGAGGGAGTCCCTCCCTCTAAAAGACCCTGTGGGGACCATGAGAGCCGGACCAAAGCTCAGAGGTAAGAGGACTATGAGTCAGTGTGAGGACAGAGAGGAGGTTGTGTTTTTATTTTTGAAATGATTTATTTATAATTGTGTTCTCATCTTCAGTGTTGTTTTGTGTGTTTGTGTTCACTGAGCTGCTGATGATCACAGTTTTGTATCAAGTTCCCTGTGTTATGGTTTAGATGTTTAGTTATGGTTTATTACAGACTGCAGCATGAAGGTGGAAACTTCTGGAAGTCAGGACTGATTCAGCAGGTGAGTCTGTCGATATCTGATCAATCATCAGTGTGATCACATCATTGATCTTTACTGCCTGTAACTGATGATTTTTTATTGAACGTCAGTACTCTATGGAGCTGTTCCCTTGTTGTAAAGTTCACTGTGTTTTTGTTTTCCCATTCCCCATTTTTACAGTGTATTTTAAATCATAAAACTGACTGACAGCCAGCACCGTATTCTTACTTTAGTATAATGTTAATCAGACCATTATTAATGGATGGACTTATGCTAGCAGACAGTAGCTAACTACCTAACTGACGAGTCAGAGCAGCCTGGACTGTCCCCGTGCCCCCTCCCCACACAGCTTCTGTACATGGCACCTTCTCAGCAGCAGTGGAGTCTGTAGCTGCAGGGGGCGCCGTCACTGTTCTCATGAGGGGTCGCCACAGCAAATCCTCTGTCTCCACATACATCTATCCTCAGCAAACTCTTCTCTCACCCCAACTAACTTCCTGTCCTCTCTTAGCACATCCATACACAGTATCTCCTCTTTGGTCTTCCTCTTGTCTGGCAGCTCCATTCTCAACATTCTTCTCCCAAACCCTCTCACTCTGGCCTCTCTGACTTTGTCCCCCAGAACAACCTGAGCTGTCTCTCTGATGCTGTCCACCCCTGTCAACATCTTCATACAATTAACAAAAATATAAACGCAACACTTTTGTTTTTGCTCCCATGTTTCATGAGATGGACTTGAAGATCTAAACTTCATTCCAGATACACAATATTACCATTCCTCTCAAACATTGTTCACAAATCTGTCTAAATGTGTGATAGTGAGCACTTCTGCTTTGCTGAGATAATCCATCCCACCTCACAGGTGTGCCACATCAAGATGCTGATCTGACATCATGATTAGTGCACAGGTGTACCTCAAACTGCCCACAATAAAAGGCCACCCTGAAATGTGCAGTTTTGTCTCACAGCAAAATGCCACAGATGCCACAAGCATTGAGGGAGCGTGCAATTGGCATGCTGACAGCAGGAATGTCAACCAGATCTGTTGCTCGTGCATTGAATGTTCATTTCTCCACCATAAGCCGTCTCCAAAGGCGTTTCAGAGAATATGGCAGTACATCCAACCGGCCTCACAACCGCAGACCACGAGTAACCACACCAGCCCAGGACCTCCACATCCAGCAGGTTCACCTCCGAGATCGTCTGAGACCAGCCACTCAGACAGCTGCTGAAACAATTGGTTTGCATAACCAAACAATTTCTGCACAAACTGTCAGAAACCATCTCAGGGAAGCTCAACTGCATGCTCGTCGTCCTCATCGGGGTCTAACCTGACTCCAGATCGTCGCCGTAACAGACTTGAGTGGGCAAATGCTCACATTCGATGGCGTCTAGCACGTTGGAGAGGTGTTCTCTTCACGGATGAATCTCGGTTTACATTGTTCAGGGCAGACGGCAGACAGCGTGTGTGGCGTCGTGTGGGTGAGCGCTTTGCTGATGTCAATGTTGTGGATCGAGTGGCCCATGGTGGTGGTGGGGTCATGGTATGGGCAGGCATCTGTTATGGACGAAGAACACAGGTGCATTTTATTGATGGCATTTTGAATGCACAGAGATACCGTGATGAGATCCTGAGGCCCATTGTTGTGCCATACATCCATGAACATCACCTCATGTTTCAGCAAGATAATGCACGGCCCCATGTTGCAAGGATCTGTACACAATTCTTGGGAGCTGAAAATGTCCCAGTTCTTGCATGGCCAGCATACTCACCGGACATGTCACCCATTGAACATGTTTGGGATGTGCTTGACCGGCGTATACGACAGCGTGCACCAGTTCCCACTAATATCCAGCAACTTCGCACAGCCATTGAAGAGGAGTGGACCAACATTCCACAGGCCAAAATAGACAATCTGATAAACTCTATGCGAAGAAGATGTGTTGCACTGCATGAGGCAAATGGTGGTCACACCAGATACTGACTGGTTCTGAGTCCCCAGACCGCCAATAAAGCAGAAACAAAATGCACATTTCAGGGTGGCCTTTTATTGTGGGCAGTTTAAGGTACACCTGTGCACTAATCATGATGTCAGATCAGCATCTTGATGTGGCACACCTGTGAGGTGGGATGGATTATCTCAGCAAAGCAGAAGTGCTCACTATCACACATTTAGACAGATTTGTGAACAATGTTTGAGAGGAATGGTAATATTGTGTATCTGGAATGAAGTTTAGATCTTCAAGTCCATCTCATGAAACATGGGAGCAAAAACAAAAGTGTTGCGTTTATATTTTTGTTGAGTGTATATGTTGAAGATCTCTTTGTGCAATGACAGCCTCTTGTTGAATGTTTTCCCACTGCAAGCTAATCTGACATGGTGTCACTTCATCTCATACATACTGCTGCTGCTGATGTCCTCTGACTTTTCCAGGAAGCTGTGATGATGTCAGAGGACCTTCTGAACATTCTGCAAGATCTGACAGATGAAGAGTTCAAAACATTCAACTGGTTTCTGCAGCAGCCCGGCTGCCTAGAGGGCCACGCACCCATCAAAACATGCCACCTGCAAAAGGAACACAGGCTGGAAACAGTGACTGTGATGGAGCAGACATATGGAATTCCTAATGCAGTGCAGGTCACCTGGAACATTTTAGGGAAGATCCCCAGGAAGGACCTGCAGCAGACATTGGATGACATCAGGAACACTAACCCTGGACCTTCAACTCAGACTTTGTCTTCTCCTCATGCTGAAGGTGAGAAGCTGCATTCTCTGTTATGTACGACAGCATATTAGGGCCATTTTAAGAAAAAGAAATACTGACCTGGAAAGGGGGGGGGGGCGCTAATATTCTGAGAGTAAAGTAGCAAATTTGTGAGAAAAAAACTCAGAAATTTATATCCGTTTTTCTTGGTCACGGAATCGTGTTGCGTTTCCAAGACGTCATCTTCATTGCATGCATGCATACGGTTTATGTGTACATGTAAACTGTTTCAGGGCTTTAGTTCAGTTCAGGGTGTTATGAGAGTGGTATATGCCTTCTTAAGAGGATGGCAGTGAGTAGCCTACGTGTGTGTGTAGTGGGTGTATACTTTCTTCTGCGTTGTGTAATCAAAAACCAACTTCTTTCTTGGCTCGACAGGCCGTTTATTAGGGTCAGGCTGGACACAGAAATCTTGTATCCAGAGTTCTAACAAGCTCCACAGTGACACTGAAAAATAAACCCAAAATTAGCATATAGCGCTGTACTACGAGACAGCACTGCTACTGCATTTAAGCTAGCAGCTAGCAGTTTGTCAAACGGACTGCTTAATTTACAACGCTTAGCAACCAACATTAAAAGGAAACTTATGGTTATTATTCCAACAACATATAACAATAGGAATGTGGACTTATGACGGCAAAACAACAAAGTAAATTGCTAATTTCTGCAGAGCTTATTAGACTCGGACTTACCACGCGAACAGCACATGTAAGACTGGTGACAAGGGTGGAGTATCCCTTGCCAACTCTGCAAGGGCCCTCTAGAGGGCGCCAAAACCCCACTGTCCCATGGAAAAACCATACAATCAACATAATACAGGGAAAATAATGGGATCAAAAGTAAATGAAGAAGTTATTACCTCCTTACATGTGTGTACCTGTGGCGGTGTGTGTATGTGAGTGTGCAGGATACAGGAGAGTGTATGTGTGTAGGAGTGGGAGAGAAGATGAGAGTTCTTAGCTTGAGAGAGGGGTGAGTTATTAACAAGAAGTATATGTACAGCGTAAAGAATAAGAGAATAAAGCTGCCGCCCTGCAAGGACAGGAAAGTGCTCTGGTCTCCCTTTACTCCAGCTGTGTGTGACGGTGGGGCTTAACCACGAGCAACGTAGCTCGTCCTCTGTGCTTCCTGACTACGGTTGGGAGGTTGAAGCAGGAAAGGTTATCAACGGTGTTATCTTTCTCACAGCATTGCCACAGTAAAACTTGATGAGCTTTTCCACGGCGACCATGACAGCAAGCAACGTCTATCCAGATTTGCGACTTTATAGCCTAATGTCAGAGAATATCTGAGGTTTTCCCATACATTTCTGAGTTTTTTCTAGCAAATTTGCTACTTTTATCTTAGAATATTAGCCCCCCGCCTCTTCCGGGTCAGTATTTCTTTTTCTTACAATGGCCCTAATACAACGTCGTACTATCTCTACGTGGACAGAAAACTTCCTGTCCCACATGGGCTATTTTTTCATACAGTAGATTTTTGTCCTATAACTATCAGTGACATAACAAACCATCCTCCATTTTGATTGGACACATCAAATGAGCAGCAGTACAACCTCCATCCATCCATCCATCTTCCACCGCTTATCCGGGGCCGGGTCGCGGGGGCAGCAGTCTAAGCAGGGACACCCAGACTTCCCTCTCACCAGACACTTCCTCCAGCTCTTCTGGGGGAATCCCGAGGCGTTCCCAGGCCAGCCGAGAGACATAGTCTCTCCACCGCGTCCTGGGTCTTCCCCGGGGCCTCCTCCCAGTGGGACATGCCCGGAACACCTCCCCAGGGAGGCATCCAGGAGGCATCCGAACCAGATGCCCGAGCCACCTCAGCTGGCTCCTCTCGATGTGGAGCAGCAGCGGCTCTACTCCGAGCTCCTCTCGGGTGACTGAGCTTCTCACCCTATCTCTAAGGGAGCGCCCAGCCACCCTTCGAAGGAAACTCATTTCAGCCGCCTGTATTCGCGATCTCATTCTTTCGGTCACTACCCAAAGCTCATGACCATAGGTGAGGGTAGGAACGTAGATTGACCGGTAAATCGAGAGCTTCGCCTTCCGGCTCAGCTCCTTCTTCACCACAACAGACCGGTACAGCGACCGCATTACTGCGGAAGCTGCACCGATCCGTCTGTCAATCTCCCGCATTTTTCCCTCACTCGTGAACGAGACCCCGAGATAGACAAACTCCTCCACTTGGGGCAGGAGCTCTCCTCCCACCCAGAGAGGACAAACTACCTTTTTCCGGTCGAGAACCATGGCCTCAGACTTGGAGGTGCTGATTCTCATTCCAGCCGCTTCACACTCGGCTGCAAACCGTCCCAGTGCACACTGGAGGTCCCGGCTCGATGAAGTCAACAGGACAACATCATCCGCAAAAAGCAGAGATGAAATCCTATGGTTCCCGAACCAGATCCTCTCCGGTCCCTCGCTGCGCCTAGAAATTCTGTCCATAAAAATTATGAACAGAACCGGTGACAAAGGGCAGCCCTGCCGGAGTCCAACATGCACTGGGAACAGGTCTGACTTACTGCCGGCAATGCGAACCAAACTCCTGCTCCGGTCATACAAGGACCTAACAGCCCTCAGCTGAGGGCCACGGACCCCATACTCCCAGAGCACCTCCCACAAGATGCCGCGAGGGACACGGTCCAACGCCTTCTCCAAGTCCACAAAACACATGTGGACTGGTTGGGCGAACTCCCATGAACCCTCCAGCACCCTGCGGACAACCTGCACAGAGATAAAGTTTTGCTGGTTTTCACCTCAGGTTTGTTTTTATAATTCCAAACATGTGTAGAAGACACAGTTTGCCACTTTCAGGTCTGTGTTGCTGATTCCATGCTTGCACTGCAGGGGGCACTAAGCTGTAATGAAAGGAAGAGTGAGACTGAGGAACCTGATTCACACTGATAAGATGTTCTGATTGTAGCTTTTACTGTTTCTCATGAGAACACAGCTCTGGCTCAGATGGGTGTGGAACAGTGGCACTTTTGTGTCGGCCATGTTGTTTCACCTGCAGCAGAGACGTGTTTTGGACAATGATGGATCTGTATTGCTTTGTAGGAACAGACTGGGCTGCCTCTAAAAGTTAATGCTCAATGTCTGTATGTGTACACACACTAACCTACTCACTGTCTTTGACAGATGGGATGGTTCCAGTACCGGAGCCACGCCACATCACATATTACCAACAGAAACTCCAATCCCACTTCCAGGACAGGTTTCTGTGTGCACAAGAAGGCTGGGCAGAAGATGAAGAGTGTCTGGTTGATATCTACACAGAGCTATACATCACAGCTGGCCGTGACATACACATCAACACACAGCATGAGGTCCAACAGATCCAGAAAGCCTGGAGGCCCAGAGACACTGAGACATCTGTCAAACCCAGAGACATGTTCCAACATCCTTCTGGAAAAAAAAGACCTGTAAAAACAGTGCTCACCAACGGAGTCGCAGGAATTGGAAAGACCTTCCTGGTGCAAAAGTTTATTCTAGACTGGGCTGAGGGAACAGCCAATCAAGATGTGCATCTCATTTTCCCCTTCTCCTTCCGTCAGCTGAATCCACTGATGGGAAAACAGTTCAGTTTGGCAAACCTCATTTATGAATGTATCCCAGAGGCTAAGGGCATCAAAGAGGAGGCCCTTCATTACATCTTTACTGCTCTGCAGTCATCAGGAAACCGCAACTACGACAGGAGTGAGTTCAAGCTTCTCTTTGTGTTTGACGGACTGGATGAGAGCCGCCTTCATCTGGACCTTCATGTTGACGATTGTCACTCTGTTGATGTAACTAAGTCCACCACCACCGATATCTTGGTGAAAAACCTCATCAATGGAAAACTGCTGAGCTCCGCTCGCATATGGATAACCACACGGCCGGCAGCAGCCAAACAGATCAAGAGTGTGGACGTGGTGACAGAGGTCAGAGGGTTCACTGACCCACAGAAGGAGGAGTACTTCAGGAAGAGGTTCAGAGAGGAGGAGCAGGCCAGCAGGATCATCTCCCACATCAAGACATCACGAAGCCTCCACATCATGTGCCACATCCCAGTCTTCTGCTGGATCACTGCTACAGTTCTGGAGGACATGTTGGAAACCAGAGAGGGAGGAGAGCTGCCCAAGACCCTGACTGAGATGTACGCAGAGTTTCTGATGTTTCAGGTAAATCAGACCAAAGAGAAATATGGACCAGAGTCCAGTCAGTACATTTTTTCACTAGGAAAACTGGCTCTTCAGCAGCTGGAAAAGGGCAACATAATCTTCTATAAGAAGGATCTGAAAGAGTGTGGCATCGATTTCATTAAAGCCTCAGTGTACTCAGGAGTGTTCACAGAGATCTTCAAGGAAGAGCGAAGAAGGAAACAGAAAGACACGACATTCTGCTTTGTTCACCTGAGCATTCAGGAGTTTCTGGCTGCTTTCCACCTCATACACTGTTTCGTCAAAGGGGACACTGAGGAGCTGCTAGACTTCCTGAGGGGTGACGACGGCAATAACAACAGCGATGACGACAGCGACAATGACGGTCACGAAGACGGCGCCGAGTTATCTCTGGATGACATCCTGGACAGAGTCATGGAGAAATCTCTGCACAGTGAAACTGGCCACCTGGACCTGATGGTTCGCTTCCTTCATGGCCTCTCTCTGCAGTCAAACCAGAGACTCTTAGAAGACCTGCTGGGTGAGACAGAAAACTATTCAGAGGCCATCCAGAGAGCCATCGACAACCTGAAACAGAAAAGCACTGATACAGTGTCTCCTGACAGAATCATCAACATCTTCCACTGTCTGATGGAGATGAATGACCTCTCAGTCCATCAGGAGATCCAAGAGTTCCTGCAGTCAGAGAATAGGTCAGAGAAGGAACTCTCTGAGTTCCACTGCTCAGCTCTGGCCTACATGCTGCAGATGTCAGAGGAGGTTCTTGATGAGCTAGACCTGATGAAGTACAACACAACAACAGAAGGACGATTGAGACTGCTTCCAGCTGTGAGGAACTGCAGAAAGTTCAGGTGAGTCCAGATGTGACCAATCAGTGTAGATTATTGGTTTAGTTCTTAGACACATTCACACTGTATGTTTCTCTCTAACAGGGCTCCTTGTGTTCATTGACACATCACATCAGCTGTGTTTTTGTCTCAGATGTTCTTCTACTGTAAAAAAACATTGTTTTTTATGTTTCTGTTTGAAGCTGTTAAATGAATGGACAATAAATGTGTCTTTATTTGTAGTTAAAACAGCTGTATGTGGGCAAAGTGCTGCACAAACAACATAAATACAAAGACTGCAAAAACTGCAGCACAACATCATGGTATGCAAACATGCAGACACATACCA
Source organism: Parambassis ranga (assembly GCF_900634625.1). NCBI lineage: Eukaryota > Metazoa > Chordata > Actinopteri > Ambassidae > Parambassis > Parambassis ranga. The sequence goes on along the minus strand of NC_041026.1, from coordinate 3,082,823 downwards.
TTACACAAACAGTTCAATCAGGATGTCACACAACACAGAATAACTCTTGAAAGTCTCTGAATGAAAGAGAAGAATTTATCTTTCTCAGCAATATCAGCTGGAAGAACCTACAACAGAGAAATAAAGTGAAATACACTGTCAAAATGAGGTGATGAGAATGATCAGAGTTTTTGTTACATGTCAAACAGTCAGATCAAATGAGATCACTGCTACTACTTAAAGTGTCCCTTTCATTTTTCATTTTTTTTGTTTCTGTCATCACAGACTTTCTGACTGTAACCTCTCAGAGACTCACTGGGAAGTTGTAGCCTCAGCTCTGAAGTCCGACCCCTCCCATCTGACAGAGCTCGATATGAACGGGAACAAACTGCAGGATTCAGGACTGAAGCAGCTATGTGCTGGATTGGAGAGTCCTCACTGCATACTGCAGGTTCTCAGGTCAGTTAATGTTATTATTAGGCTGAGGTCAGTTTTTAAATCATCTGTCAGGACTGACACACAGAAAAGGACCACAGGCATGTGTACCTTCAGTCACTGTTGCTTTGATGACAAATCAGATCTACTCATATGTTCAAATGTTGCTCAGTAATCCAATGAATAATTATTTTCTTCCATCCCAGTAACAGTAATCTGTATATTTTAATGTTATTCCATATTATTAAATTATCAGTGGTATCAATGGCTCTATCAATGTCTTGTATTGTCTTATTAGGTTGTGTGGCTGTGGTTTGTCAGAGACCAGCTGCCTACCTCTGGGCTCAGCTCTGAAGGCTAACCCCTCCCAGCTGAGATATCTGGACCTCAGTGAGAACAATCTGCAGGATGTGGAGCACCTAGGTGGTTTTCTGGAGAGGTGTAGCCTGCAGACTCTGAGGTCAGTCTTAATGGTTTTATCTACACTGCTCTACCTTTTACAATTAATATCAAAATCAGTAGTGTTAACTGTACACATTTCATTTCATTCAGACTGAGCAGCTGTAACCTCTCAGAGAGAAGCTGTGAAGCTCTGTCCTCAGTTCTCAGCTCCCAGTCCTCTAGTCTGAGAGAGCTGGATCTGAATAACAATGACCTGCAGGATTCAGGAGTGAAGCAGCTGTCTCGTGGACTGGAGACTCCAGACTGCAGACTGACGACTCTCAGGTCAGGATCCAGCTTTTTGATCATCAGTTAAATTCTGCTTCATGTTCATGTTGAAGATCTGTTGGATTTTCCTTCTTTCTTCTTGAGTTCATGACCTGTTTTGTTCCTCCAGTCTGTCAGGTTGTCTGATCACACAGGAGGGCTGTGCTTCTCTGGCCTCGGCTCTGACCTCCAACCCCTCCTATCTGAGAGAACTGGACCTGAGCTACAATCATCCAGGAGACTCAGGAGTGAAGCTGCTGTCTGCTTTACTCAACAGTCCAGATTGTAGTCTGGACACTCTCAGGTACACAGAGACCACAGAGCATGAGTCCTCCTCAGTCTGTCAGTTTAGCTCATATATCCACAGCTGTTGATGGATGCATTGAAACTGCAGAGAAGAAATAATCACTGATCCCTGATGTTCATCTTCCTCCATCATTAAGTGTCCATCATGTTAACTTCACTTTTCTTTATACACTTTCTTCATATCAAAATACATACAGACTGATTTTCAGTCACACTTAGTGCAGATCAAATACAAAATGATGCCCTACTTATTAATGTCCTCAGCTGTAAGAACCACTGAATTATTTCCACAAACAAATGTTCCTGAAACAGTCCATATGTGAAGCTTCAGAGGAGACAACAACACAATGGTAGAAGGAGGAGTTACTTCAGTCAGAGACAGAGAGCAGTGAGACAATACAATATTATCACTGTAAAAACTACACAGACATGAGTGAATGTATTTATTTGAAGTGTGTCAGAAACTCTTCCATCCATGACACATGTGAACCAGGCTTGTGTTTGCATATAGAGTGAAAGCAACAAACAGTCAGAGACAGTGTGGCTTGTTTGCTGCTTTGGATAAATGCACAATGCTGAGATCAAACCTACACTGTTGCTGCATGAAGAGGATTTTACAGTAAAGCACAGACAGAGCAATATTTCACAGAATGGAGGACATGAATAAACACAGAGCAGATCAGGAGAGACTCTTCTGGAGTCGACACAGATGAGTTTCAGTCTGTTTGTGTGTCTCTGACAAACTGAGGAACTCTGCTTCATGTTGATCAGCAGTTTGGACTCATGTTGGTTAGAAAATCATTCTGACTGTGTTTCTTCCTGCAGGGTGGAGCATGGTGGAGAGCAGAGGTTAAAACCTGGGCTGAGGAAGTGTAAGTTTGACTCGGTCTTTCCTCATGTTATTGTGCATGAGTCAGTGTTCTATCAGTCCATCAGAGCTGTTGTAGCGCAGCCTCGGCGGTTGGATTTCTTTTGTGTTTACTGGAGTTTATTACTCCCCAGCAGGAGTTTTAGGTTCCAGCTTTGTCATTTTCCTTTTTTCTCTTGTTAGGGAGCTTTAGTGTGTTGTAGTGTCTCTGTGTTTGTTGGGGCACTGCTCAGCTCTGAGTTCATGAACTGCAGCCTAACACTGAAACCAGCCTGTGTAGCTGCCGATCTGAGAGTGGGGACGAGGTGCAGACATGCTGTGTGTGGGTTTCCCCTCAGCCTGGGACATAACAGAGACAACCAAAGCAGACAAAAGACAAAATCCAATAAGAGACCACAAAGGGTTGAAGGTCCCAACACAGGAATAAACAGCTCCACAGTCCAAAAGCAGGCAGGACTCAGACACAAAGAATCTCATCCAAAGGGTCAGACTGGACTGATGGACTGAAGAGTGAGGACACTGAGACACTGAGCTGTGAGCAGCATTATTAGGGTTAGGGTTAGGGCAACAAACGCCAATGTTTAAGAAAACGAGTTACCACCAAAATAAGTTTCACACGGGGTCTCTGTTTAGAGATTTATTTATTTGAGATTTTAATGTTATTACAAACTCATGATGATATATTACAGTTTGAAACATAAAGTAGAAGTTTTCATATAAACCCTTTTTGGGAAAGAAAACACTTTTTTCTGGATTTATAGTGTTTTGGAAGCAATCTCTTCATTTGTTAGGCGGGACAGCCGAAACCAGTTAAACAAGCTTTTACTGACAGCTCTGAACAGACCACATTAACTTATCATTCATTTTAGTGCAGCCGCCACAACTTCCATTTCACAAAACCAGTTTTTTAATCTTCATTTATTATATTTCCTTTTATTTTGCTTTTTTGCTTTGGTTTCTTTCTGTAACACTGGACTTATTTTCTATGAGGGTTTGAACTCTGACAGTGTTTGAACAGGAGAGAAAGGAAGAAAATAGAAATAACTATTGTATATATAACCTAGAAAATTTCACAAGAAATTTTGAGTGGGCCAATGCGCGCTCGCCCACACTCTGCTGCCGGTCCGCCCCATTATATACCACCAAATCTCATTCCTGATCACCGGCATATGTGAAAGATGCCACTGATGGCATTTCATGCTTTTACAGTGTTTCTGATTGGTTTTATATAAGGTTCAATAGGCCCTAAGCTTCTCCATTCATTCTGAATGGAGAAATCCTAAAGATGTGGATGCAACTTTGGCTGCTATTTTATGAAGAACATGAGGACTCAGTATGATAAAGTCTAACTCCTTATGAGCAGTTTGCAGTTGAAATGAATATTCTGTGTAGAGGCATGCCAGACTTCCAAAGTTAGCTGGGTTTTGTCAGGGATCTCACCACTTTTCCATTATTTCCTATGAGGGGGGTTAGGTCAGCTTAACCAGCTTGCCTGTCAAAACAAAAAGTGGAACAGACATGGGGACTCAATATGTCAGAGGTCTAATGTTTATCTACATTTTACATTTTGAATGAAGGTTCTATGTGAAAGCATGCCCAAACGCCATGCATTCAAAAATTTACAGTGATTTGATGCCTGTGGGGAGGGTTTTTTCAAACACCGTTTGTCCGATCGCTACCAAACCTCAGAGGGTAGTAGTCCTGACCGAGCCGGTCGATTTGATGTATAATTTGTAGGGGTGGCTAGCGCTAGTTAGCTGTGTAATGAATTAGAGGCTTTTATTTTGAAAATCATTGTGTGTCTGTGTAAGTGTGTGTGTGTGTGGGGGGGGGGGATTTGGGGACACTCCCTAATGCATGTTAAAACATGTTTAAGTGTTTTATTTTGAAAATCTACACGTCAGCCATACCCTGTTATTGTGCAGGGTCTTTTATTTTGAAAATGTGTGTGCGCGTGTGGGTGTAGTTGTGTATGTTCCTGTATGGTTGTGTATGTGTGTGTGTGTGTCTGCCTCTGTATGGATCAATACAGTGTAGTTACATTGGTTTGAATGAACCCATTGTATTGTTAATGGGAGCGGCCATCTTTGATGATGTAATCAGAGAAGTCAGTTAGAGCACCTGTGGAGGTTACCATGGAAACGGCTCCCTCAGTTTTCGGCTTCCTGGTTTTGTGATTTTTGCCTTTTTTCTCTCTCTCCCCATTCACCATCTATGTCGTTCGCCCACTGGTTTTTTGCGATTTACGTGAAAACCGTACGTCGGAACGGAAAGAAAAGTCACAGCACAGGTGTCCCGGTATAGCCGGACGTCCTGTAAAAGTTTCAGGTCGCTCACATTAAAGCTGTGGGACTAGTTCTGCTGAAAATGTGTCCAGGAGAAGGAGAATAATACAGAAGCGGAATAAGTATTTACAATAGTAACAGTGGAACAATATCAGGATAGATCAGGAGGTCTGAGTCTGGTCTTTCAGTCCAGATCCTCCTCCAGACTCTGATGAAGGAGCTTTTGGATGATGCTCTTTATCCAATGATACAGTTGATGCTGCTGTTCTTCTCATGTTCTAAATGTGTCGTCTGTCTTTACTCACATTGCTGCAAATATCCAGTTTGTGTTTGAACACAAAGCTGATAGTTGTGTGTTTGTTCATTCAAACATTAGTGACAAAAAGTCTGATGATAAACTTTGTATGAATGAACAACACATCAGTCAGTAAAGACAGAATGAAGCCATCAGATGTGTCAGATGATAAACTGCAGCTGTGTCTTTTTCTCTCCATCAGATTTCTGTCAACTTGAAGTCGACACAAACTCAGTGCACACAAACCTCAAACTGTCTGACAACAACAGGGAGGTGACACATGTGTGGGAGGAGCAGCCATATCCTGATCATCCAGACAGATTTGACTGGTGTCCTCAGCTGCTGTGTAGAAATGTTCTGACTGGTCGCTGTTACTGGGAGGTCGAGTGGAGAGGATGGGTTCATATATCAGTGAGTTACAGAAGAATCAGAAGGAAAGGAGACAGTGATGACTGCTGGTTTGGAGCAAACAATCAGTCCTGGAGTCTGAGCTGCTCTGATCTTGGTTACTCTGTCTGTCACAATGACAGAGACACATCCATCTCCTCCTCTGTCTCTCACAGAGCAGCAGTGTATGTGGACTGTCCTGCTGGCACTCTGTCCTTCTACAGAGTCTCCTCTGACACACTGATCCACCTCCACACCTTCAGCACCACATTCACTCAGCCTCTACATGCTGGGTTTGGGTTGGGTCCTGGTTCCTCAGTGAGTCTGTGCTGTGTGTAGAAGCAGAGTGTGTGGAAGTGACAGCAGCTTCAACTTTGTGCTTTAAATGTTGATGATGTTTCACTTTCATTTGAATCACTGACTGTGATTTCAGGTCAGAACATGTTTTTGTCTTAGAAGCAGTGAAATGAAGAATGTGAAGCTGAATTTATGATCATGAACTTTGACATGTCCTCACAAATGAAACCCTTACATTAAGAAATGCATGATTCCATGTTGTTATGGCTCTGATATTAAAATGTAGTATTATAATAGGAGTTAATGGACCTAAGTGGAAAACACCATTTAAAACTGCTGCAATACAAACACTAATAACTCCAACTCAATATTTTGGCTAAACTTTGACATGACAGATATAAAATAATGCCTGAGCCTCCCAACTTGTAAAATAACTTGTTTTGTGCATTTTTACATTAAATATTTGCATCATGCAATCTAACTGGCATTTAAAGCGTTAAACTCCTCCAATGATGTTTGGTAGTTCTGAGCAGTCCTGAAGCTGTTTCACATATTTATGCAGAAAAATATGAATCTGTTCAGTTTTTATAGCAGTTTTTAGAAGCGGACATTTTTGTCCCTGATGACACAAAGGGTAGTAAATGTGTTTCCCAGTGTTCTGGTGATGGATCAGAAACATTTACATTTGAATTCTAAAATTTGTGTTGAACTGCCCGATTGCCCGTTTTTTTCCTCAACCGGTGACGTCGGCGGAACTGCGATCACTCACCTGCTCCTGCCCGGGACGTTAAAAAGAAGCAAAGACACAAAGAAAATATAATACTTATGAGTGAATGACACATCTTTGAAAAATATTTTATATATTTGAAAAAGTAAAAAAACCTGCACTGAGGGGTGAAGTGGACATCAGCTGAAACTGCTTTAGTATTTTTCCCCTTTCTTGTATTTATGATAAAATCAGGAATTTACTGTGACGTATTGACAGGTTTATTTAAGGAGACGTCGTGACGTGCCGGCCGCTGCTCATTTGCATAAAACAGTTGGAGGCAGATATGAAGGATTTTACTGCTGCGTAAATATTGAAACTGGTTTTTGAACGTTGATCCAAAAAGTTCTGATCCCCACAGTGTGTGTGTGTGAACACTGTACACTGAAAACACATCATGTTAATCAAAGGGAAACAAACACAGATATTAAAAGTGTGAAAGATTCAGATTAAAATGATTGATCCCCATAGAGAATATATCTCTAACAGATTCACACACATCACAGTGTAAACATGCAGCTTCACACACACTGAAGCTTCATCTCTGTTGTGTCTCTGTGCTTGAAGGAGTCACACAGACACACTGTGCTGTGTCACTGTGTCCTCATATTGTTCCTCTGTTGTGTTACTGTCGATACAAACTGCTTCACACATGTTAACAAAAAGAATAAAAACCAACATGAACTGATGTGAGTGTGAGACATGAAAACACATCAGTCTGTCCAATGGCGCCACCTGCTGACAGAAACCTGTGATCAGCTGCTGTCTGGTTAAAGTGAGGCAGAATCTCCATCAGTCAACAGATGAAGATCTACATCTATATGAACACAGAGGTCATCTGGATCCATCACATCTGAACTTTACTATAATAAAAACAGACATGTCAGGATGACATCACTGAACAGTGCAGGTCTGTCAAGGTGTCAGTCACTGTCAGATGGATTTCTCTGCACCTTCCTGTCTCACTCGCTGCTCGCTCACATACAAACAACTTCCTGGGTTGTTGTGTTACATTTTATTAAATCTATATTGTTGAATATATGAACACACAGACTCTCTGTCATTGACAACATACAGACAGCATGAGCAGCACAGGAGGCCGTCAGCAGTCAAAGGAAGAAGAAAAGATAAAGACACAGTACAAACAGTCAGGATCCATGTTTAACATTCTGTAAACGACAGCACACAGACAAGCAGCAGAACTCCTGCTGCTACCATCCAGTGGAGGGTCCTGTCTGCTGGTGGACAGAGTTCAGAACTGCAGTTGATCCCAGTGATGGAGTCATGTATGGCAGCTGCTCATCACATGGATGTGAGGTAGACGTGCTTCTCAGCAATAAAGTGACCACAGTGCAGGTTGGACCTTCAAACTAACAGCACTTCTGTCCTTCGGTCCATCATTTGATCGTGAACTCAGCGTGTTCAACATGAGGAAGTGAAGCCAACAGTCTGATTATTGAGACATGTCCCAGCTTGGGATGAATAAAGTATTTCTACTCTATTACATGTTTGATCCAACTGATTCTCCTGAACTGGAAACTGTGTCTGAGGCTTCAGGGCTGTAGAAATCCTCTGTTGTAGGCACACAGTGATGGAACACACACAACACAACAGGAAGCACAGAACCAGCAGAGCTGCTGTCAGTGCACAGTAGAGGCCCGTCCTTCCTCTTCCTGCTGCGTTTGGTGGATCAGCTGTGATCTCAGGTTCAGACGGATCAGGAGCTGCTGCAGAGACCAACCAGACACAGAGTGAGTTCTTCAGGTAACACAATTCATTCATAGACACAACAACCAGGTTCAGATTTATACAAAGTGAAGCCACTCACCAGAGACTGTGAGCTCACAGCTGGAAGAACCAGGACCAGAAGCTGTCCTCACTTCACACACATACAGACCAGAGTCTTCAGTCCTGAGTCTGGACAGATGAAGTCTGATTCGTCCTTCTCTGAGGGCGTCTGTGTCACTCTGGACTCTTCCTGAAAAACCTTCATCCACAGACTCTGAGAGCTCAACACCAGCATGGACCTGATACAGGACTGATTCTTTCTGTCTGGTTATATGATCACAGAGGACATAAATGTCCTCAGACTTAGTCTGAGTGTCTGTGGGGAACGTCCACTCCAGTGTGATGTTGTGGTTCTCCTCTGCCTGATAGGAGCTCTGTGTCTCCTTCACTTCAAGTGCTGCTGCTGAGGAGGTGAGGATGAGGAGCAGCAGGATCATCTTCTCTCTGTGAGAGGACACAGAGGTGAAGAGTCATCAGGTTCAGCATGGCTGTATGTTATGGTGAATGTGAGCTATGGACTGGAAACAGTTGTTCTTTGATAAATATTAGAGCTTTGTGCAAAAGGAGAATTACTTATTTTGACTCCACAGAGCCTGGTGGCTGTTTGACTGTCGTTATGATTATTATGACTGTTTGATGCTCTGCACCATTCCCTCTATCTAAATAAGTAAAGAGACTAGTATTACTTTTAATACTCGAGTACAAAAAATACTGACTACTTGAATCCTTCTATTGAGTATGATGTTTAAAGAAAACTTCCACTCAAGTCATTATTTGGTACAGTGTCTGTACTTTAGTACAGAAATGTAGTAAGATCAGAAACAAAAGACTGAATGTGTCCACATGTGTCTCTTGGTGGGTCCATGTTGTCCCTCCTGTCATGTCTTTGTTCCATCAACATGTGTTTGAGCTGCTAAACTCATTCTGTACAAACACCTTGTTCTCACACTTCTATACAAACAGTCAGGACAAGACAAGATAAGATTTCTGTTGTGCTCCACGTCCCTGATGCATGAACAGAGGTGTGGTTTATCAGGTCTGGACCTGCAGGTGAGGGCGGACCGTTTTCGACCTCATGGCCTCGCACGTCCTTTTCCTTGTTTTGAGCATGGTCCTGACTGTAGTCTCACAGTCCTTAGTGAGTGGTTACTCTTTAGCCACAGCGCTGCCTGTTTTGCACAAAACACACCCACCGTGGCTGTTTCCTTCTTTCTTGCAGAAGGAAAACACACAAACTCATTCTGTACAAACACCTTGCTTCCACACTTCTATACAAACCTACCCTGCTCTTCATCACACACACAAACACAACAACACTCTGGCTCCTACCTTGTGTTTTTGTACAGCTGAACTCTGATGACCAACTCAAACAGAGAAAACCGACAAAGCTTTAGTGTCATCCGTCCCCCTTAGCAGTGATTCAGAGGTCCTGCTGAAGCTGGATCACATGTTTGTTCTACAGTGTGAAACTTCCTCATTCAGACATATTGTGTGCAGACATCAATGGAGCATGAAGAGAGTCAGTCTGTGGATTCTTCCAGCTCTAAATAAACACTGAGATTATCATCAGATTATATTGTATATATAGTTTGAATACATCAGTGTTACCATCTACATATATATTAAAATCCATTCCTCTGTGGGATCAATACACTTTAACCTTTGGGGTTCAGATCAGAGTCAGAACTGTTTTTATTGGTCAACATTCAATATTCACGCAGCAGTAGAATCCTTTATGACGTCATCACTGTCCGCCTCCGGCTGCTGTATGAGCAGCGGTACGTCACGACGTAAAACCTCAAACACTTTAATATAGACGAGCTGAAACTAAAGAAAGTCCCATTCACAGGTCACGCTGTTTATCTGTCGCCTTAAATGTTGCAGAAAGTCGTTTCACAGAAAGCAGAGAGAGTTTTTAAAGGAGCCCAGAGCAGTGGAGTAAAACTCTAATCTCTAAATCTCTCTCTATCGCTCTGAACGAGCCGCCAGGTTGTTCCAATCACATGGAGAGATCAGCCAATCAGAGACTGGAGGAGGTCATGTGATGTACGGGAGTTCACTGGAGAGAAATGAAACAAACTAATCTTCTTAAACTGTTTAGTGTGTGTTTGAGTGTCTGTGACGTTTTGAATGGATGAATAATTTTTATTTTTGGTTTTATACAATTCAGTACAAATACACAATTCACCTCAAAACCAAAGAGGGAATAGGCTGAAGCCTCTAGCTTATGTTTACCTCTCCTTCAATGTGTGAAATGGACGAGCTGGTTCAGAGGAGAACATGATGAGAGCAGGAGGTCAGAGGTCACTTCAGCAGACCTGCTGTGTGACTGTAGAACAGCAGAGCTCTTTAACAGCCACAGGCTGCAGCTCCTCTCTGTGGGTCACACACTCTGAACTGCTGGGGCCTGTTTCCTGAAGGGGAACTCCAGGGTTGCAGCAGGGAGGAGGTGTGGCCTGGAGCAGGAGGAGCTCCTGGTCTGAGCTGCATTCCACACTGACTGTGGTGAAGTATCAGTGGTTCAGTGTGCGGGCAGCAGATGGCAGCAGACGTCTCGCTCACACTGTAACAAAACAGTTTCATCAAGTGATGAGAGCAGGCTGACCCTATTGTTAAAGAAGAGATCTACAATGATCACAGTGTGTGTGTGTGTGTGTGTGTGTGCCAACCACTCATAACCACTCCTGGGTTATGACAGGAAGGTTGATGGTCACATACAGCTAGGACTGTTTGATGTTTACAGTTGTTCAAACAGCATTCATTGTGTCATTAATAGGAGCAATAATCACCAACAGCTGCTGCATATTTGTGTCTGAAACATATCAACATCAGTCAGCTGTTACAGTGTGAGTGAACCTGTGGATACTCTGTGCTGATGTCCAAACACATAAGAGGTGGGGTCAGATGGGGTCAGGTGGACCCAGAGAGACAATGAGACTGATTTTCTCTCTCTTTCAGTCAAATTGTATGTTTTCTTGTGATTGTTTTCATGTGTGTGAATAAACATTCATACTTGAAATTTGAATCCCTGTGTTTATAGAACTATTTATGACAAAGGTTTGACCTCACATGGACAGACCTTGTGCACAGAGAAAGCAAAAGCCAGATGTGTTTTCAGTTAATACCATCAGTGTGTAGTTGGCACATTGTGTGCTTAGTAATATGATGCTTTGTGTTAACTGTGTGGTACAAAAATACCATTTTTACAAAGGTTTGTTTGTTTGTGCTATAAGAATCATTGTTAGTGTTTAAGCAATCAGAAAAAACTGTAAACAGGATTGCTCCACTGAAGAAGAAGAAAACTACAAACCAGAAGAGGCTAGCTCCGTGGTACAACTCAAACATCCGATCACTGAAACGGATTACACGTAGGATGGAGAGGATGTGGCAGTCCTCTAAATCAGATGACTCCCGGAGGGCCTGGAGAGACAGTCTGCTGACGTATAAGAAGGCCCTTCGTAAAGCCAGGACAGCCTACTATTCATCACTAATAGAAGAAAACAAGAACAACCCGCGCTTTCTCTTTAACGCCGTGGCCAGGCTGACAAAGAGCCACAGCTCTGTGGAGCCTCGCATTCCTGCAGCTCTTAGTAGTGAAGACTTCATGAGCTTCTTCACCGATAAAATCACCACTATTAGAGGACAAATCAACCACAATCTCTCTGTGACCGCTGAGGATACACCGCCACTTCTGGAAACGGATCCTGATCTAACTCTGGACTGCTTCGCGCCCATCGGCCTCCCTGAGCTGACCACCAGCATCAGCAAGTCTAAACCTACTACCTGTCTTCTGGATCCGATCCCTTCACAGCTCCTCAAGGATGCTATTCCTCTGATCGGAGACTCTATATTAGGACAGATCAACTTGTCTCTGGAAACAGGATATGCACCACAGGCTTTTAAAACTGCTGTGATCATTCCGATACTTAAAAAACCTTCACTGGACCCGGACGTCCTAGGAAACTACAGACCGATCTCCAACCTCACCTTTATCTCCAAACTACTCGAAAGAGCTGTTGTAAGTCAGCTAAACGACCACCTGTGTAGTAACAGTCTGTTTGATGCTTTCCAGTCTGGTTTCAGAGCCCATCACAGCACAGAAACAGCACTGCTTAAAGTCACCAATGACCTCCTCATGGCATCGGACCGGGGTCTCGTCTCTGTACTCGTTCTACTGGATCTCAGTGCTGCCTTCGACTAGGTAGACCATCGCATCCTGCTACACAGATTGGAACACGAGATCAGGATTACAGGAACAGCACTGCGCTGGTTTAAATCATATTTATCTGACAGATTTCATTTTGTTCACACTAACGATGTGTCTTCCACAGGTACAAGGGTTAACCACGGTGTTCCACAGGGTTCTGTGCTCGGACCGATCCTGTTCACCCTCTACATGCTCCCTCTAGGAAACATCATCCAGAAGCACGGCATAAACTTTCATTGTTATGCTGATGATACCCAGCTGTATTTATCCATGAAGCCTGAAGAAACGGAGCCGCTAGTCAGACTACAGGCGTGTCTAAAGGACATAAAGGACTGGATGTCCTCCAACTTTTTACTATTAAACTCGGACAAGACTGAGGTCATTGTTTTTGGACCGAAACATCTCAGAACTAGTTTATCAGATAATACTTTCTCCCTGGATGGAATTACTCTGGCCTCCAGTACGACTGTGAGGAACCTTGGAGTTATCTTTGATCAAGACATGTCGTTTGTCTCTCATATTAAGCAGGTCTCCAGGACCGCTTTCTTTCACCTGCGTAATATTACTAAGATCAGGAGCATCCTCTCTCAGAGTGATGCTGAAAAGCTCATCCATGCTTTTGTCACTTCAAGACTGGACTACTGCAACTCTTTATTGTCAGGATGTCCACATTACTCCATCAACAGTCTGCAGCTGATCCAGAACGCAGCAGCTAGAGTTCTGACAGGAAGCAGCCAAAGGGATCATATCTCTCCTGTTCTAGCGCCTCTTCACTGGCTCCCAGTGGACTCAAGAATACACTTCAAGATCCTTCTTCTAACCTACAAGGCTCTTCATGGACTTGCTCCATTGTATCTGCAGGACCTGATTGTACCATATGTTCCTAATAGGACACTCAGATCTCTGAGTGCAGGTTTACTAGTAGTTCCTAGGATTCATAGAAGTAGAATGGGAGGGCGAGCTTTCAGCTATCAGGCACCGCTATTATGGAACCAGTTACCAATCTGGGTCCGAGAGGCAGACACTGCCTCCACCTTTAAGACTAGACTTAAAACTTTTCTGTGTAGTAAGGCGTACAGTTAGCTTTAGACCTAGTGTGTAGCACAGCTATGCTGCTCTAGGCCTACGTTGTCGGGGGGCACAAACATGATCCACTGAGCAGTTTCCCTCTCACCCTCTAACCTCTCCTTTTCTCTCCTTAGTCTGGCTCACACTGGTCTCAAGACCTGGATGATGACCTGCAGTCCGGCCCGTGAAGTCTCTCATGCTCTACGTTGTCGGGGGGCACAAACACGATCCTCTGAACACCCTCTGACCTCTCCTCCACTCTCCTTAGTCTGGATCATACTGGGTAATATCGTCTCATAATCTGTGTTAACTGTCTTCCTTGTAGTTCTGTGCCTCGCTCTCGCTCTCTCTCTTTGCAGGTCTCAAGACCTGCATACTGACCTGCAGTCTCTCCTGTGCTCATCGACTTCACTAGCCCCTGCTGCTCATCTTTACTATCAAATTACTATTCCTACTTATGGACCGACGATATATATAGATATCTATTGCAATATAATCACTGTTTCATCTTGCTGTCATGTTTGCTCTGTACTGTATCATGTTTGTATCATGTTTGCTCCTCTCTCTCTCTCTCTCTCTCTCCTTCATCCTCTCTCTCTCCTCTCTCTCTCTCCTTCATCCTCTCTCTCTCTCTCTCTCTCTCTCCCTCATCCTCTCTGACTAGCAGCAGGACTGGTTCCCCCTTAAGTTGACGGGTCCTGCTCAAGGTTTCTTCCTCTTAAAAGGGAGTTTTTCCTTGCCACAGTGCTCTTAGGGGGGTTCCTGTGAAGCGCTTTGAGACAATGTCTGATTGTAATATGCGCTATATAAATAAAACTGAATTGAATTGAATTGAATTGAGGTCAGAGGTCACTGCAGCAGACTGCTGCTGTGTGACTGTAGAAGAGCTGCCACAGTCTGCAGCTCCTCTCTGTGGGTCACACACTCTGAACTGCTGGGGCCCGTTTCATGAGGCGGGTTCAGTTTGGGGACACAGTAAATGAGTTCCCAGTCTGAACAGGTTTGTATTGAGTAGGAGGTCACACTAACAGACTGGCTCCCTCACACAGAAGTGTGAGAACAAGGTGTTTGTACAGAACGAGTTTAGCAGCTCAAACACATGTTGATGGAACAAAGACATGACAGAAGGGACAACTATGGACCCCCCAAGAGACACATGTGGACACATTCAGTCTGTGTGAAGGAGGGACACACACACTGATGGAGACTGGTTGGATGAAATCTTCTCTGTGTTTCCGTCTGTCTGCAGCGTGAATGATACTTGAAGCAGGCTCGGCCCTGGAGTAACAGCTGAGGGGAACTCCAGGGTTGCAGCAGGGAGGAGGTGTGGCCTGGAGCAGGAGGAGCTCCTGGTCTGAGCTGCATTCCACACTGACTGTGGTGAAGTATCAGTGGTTCAGTGTGCGGGCAGCAGATGGCAGCAGACGTCTGGCTCACACTGTAACAACAGCTGGTGTTGATAGAATAACTTGACTGAGAGTTGATTCAGTTTGTAACAACAGAACATTTAGTGTGTGATGTTGTTTTATTGCTGCTGTATTTATTTGATCTATATCTGTATTGATCACAGTTTAATCAAGTGATGAGAGCAGGCTGACCCATGTTGTTAAAGAAGAGGGGGAGAGGGAGTGTCGCGGCTGATATAAGATGGAGGACACAAATGCAGCAGAGCTAGAAGTATCAGGCAAATCTCAGTGTTTTAATGCAGACAAAGTTTGGTACACAGGAGTTCAGTCCACGAGGCAAAGGTATCCAAAAGGGCAAAGGCAAAATCAGTAGTCAAATCCAAAACAAATCACTCACAAGAAAATCCAATAGTCACTCGAAAACTAAAACAAAAAAGGGAAAAGTCAAGTACCAAAATAAAACAGGAAGTAACTAGTAAAACTAAAATTAATGCAAACAGAAAACAGATTAACAAAATAAAGGCCCTGGCTCAAAACCCTGACAGGGAGCATGCTGCTGATAACTACAATGATCACAGCAGAGTGGCATAAATCATCAGCTGTGAGCTCACAGTCTCTGGTGAGTAAGTTAAAGCTGCTGTCTGCTGAGAACTGTCTGATTTCTGTTCTTCTAACTGTAACATATAATATTCTGTACAGACAGACAGCATCAGGTTCAATTCAAACAGTCCACATGTTCATTTAAACATCAACAAGTCTCAACTCACATTTTTGTCCTTTACAGCAGCTGCTGCTCAGACACACACTGACAGACCAGCTCTGAGTCCACCAGCAGACACAGGAGGACAATGGACAGGACTCATCCCTGGACTGACAGCAGCAGGTCTCCTGGTTGTCTTTGTGGTTACAGTTTGTTTTCTTATGAGACACAGAAAGAGAAACTAACAGCAGAGTCACTGTGTAGTTCTTTGCTGATGTCTCTGAGTGATGGACTGACTCTGTCCACAGCTCTTCCAGAGGTCGGCCATGCTGTGTGTTGTTTCAGCTTTATTACAGACTGAGACAGATATGTTATTTATTGACAGAGTTACATTTGCTGATTGATGATCTGATCTGATGTTTATCTTGTAGCAGCCAAGTATTCACACTCTTTAACCCTTTGTTGTCTGAATGTTGACGTCCTCTATGTCTTATATGTAACAGCTCCTGTTGGAGTTTTATTATGTCATGATATTCATGATGTGGGATAGGACTCTTCTTTGCCTCGGTACAAACTGATCTGATGCTGCCTGTCACATGGAGCTCTGATGATCAGCTGTTTTTCAGCATTAAAATCATCAGTGTGTTCAAACTGTGTCTTCCTGTTTAATCTGACTTCCTGCTTCCATCTGTGGATGTAAAAAGGCACATTTAGTCTCAGATGTTCAAACTGTTCTGAATGATTGATATTTACACCGCTAGCAGCTACAGTTAGCATCACAGAGATGAGGTAGCTTGGATGTTAGCTGCTAAATGCTAAATGTAGCTGCTGTGTGGATATCTAATGTGCTACAACATAGGAATTTGTCTCTGAGAGATGTTGCAGAGAAGAGTCCACAGAGACACATGAGGAGAGCTGCAGCTGAACTTTGGACGTTGTCATGACGACGTGTTCCAGAGGGTCTCGTCTTCTGAGACGTCTTCTTCAGTTCGAATCAAACATGGACCATCAGAGTAACATGTAAGTAACAGAAGAAGAATGTCTGCTCCTGTTGCTGCTCCTGTGAGTCTAATGTGGAGTCCTCTCTGTGCTTTACAGGAAACATGATGATCATATCAAAGGACTCCTGCTGTGCAGCTCTGAGTCCTGTCTGTCCTCCTGTCTCTGCTGGGGGACGTCTGTAAAGGACAGAAATGTGAGGTGAGACTTGTTGACCACAGAAACACATGTGATCAACAACAGTACAGGGACAGCACAGAGTGTGTGTTTGGTTCACATTCACACATCCTGACTGCAGTCATCGTGTTCCTCCACCAGGGGCAGTCACACAGTGTTTGATGCAGCAGGCTGAGCCCTGAATAAGTAAAGTCTACTCTGTCCTCACAGTGAAGACACACAGTGCAGCAGTGGACTCGTGGATGCTAATACATTAGCTGCTAACTGTGCTAATCTGCTGTACACAGGGAATGAGTGTGAACAGGCTGAATGACACAGAGACTGTCAGGGGTCATGTGATCATCTGCTGTAGCTGTGTCTGCACCACTCTGGGATGACTGTGGGGTCACTTCACGTTCAGCACATGAACATGGTGTTACTGTCAGTCACAGGCTGCTGCTGCTGCTCTGACCTCACAGTGATGTGATCACATTGATCGACTGATGACAGATCAGAGCATTAAATGAACATCAAGCTTGAAGAAGCAGCATCAGATCAGTGCAGAGAGAAGCTCCTCAGACTGCAGAGATGTGATGACTTGTACATTTATTACATACAGACTGCTGAGGAGTCACATTAAAGGACATCATCGATGATACAGACACATGTTCACATTATGTACATATGATCAATAATAACAAAGAGCAGCAGAACTCCACATGTGAGAAACTAAATAAACATTTTAATGTGCGTCACTTCAGGAAAGACTCCAGGTTCAGACCACACCAAATAAATAAGACAAGAATAAATCCTTCATTCTCAATAATTTATGATACATGTTCCCTGATTGATCCTGAGAAGTGGAGGTCTGCACACCACTCACACTTTACACGAGGAAGATGGAGGAGGAGAGTCTGCTGCAGGAGACAGACAGACAGACAGACAGACAGACAGACAGACAGGCAGGCAGACAGACAGACAGGCAGACAGACAGACAGACAGACAGGCAGGCAGACAGACAGACAGGCAGACAGACAGACAGACAGGCAGACAGACAGACAGGCAGACAGACAGACAGGCAGGCAGACAGGCAGGCAGGCAGACAGACAGACAGACAGACAGACAGACACAGACAGGCAGTGGGAACTTTTACAGACAGAAGCACGGCTGTGCGATGGGATCACCTGTGTCTCCTATTGTGGCCAACCTCTACATGGAAGAAGTGGAGAGAAGAGCCCTGAGTTCCTTTCCTGGAACCACCCCCACCCACTGGTTCAGATATGTGGATGACACCTGGGTCAAGATCAAGACCCATGAAGAGGAACGGTTCACAGAACACATCAACGCAGTGGACAACAACATCAAGTTCACTTGGGGGGAGACCTGGGACAACAAACAGGAAACCCACACACACGGACCAGTACCTGTTGTTTGACTCACACCACCCTGCAGACCTGATAAAATCACTCATGGATAAGCAGTAAAGGTCAGAGGTCAGGCTATGGATCTCTGGAAAGCAGTAAAACACACTGTTAGCACAAGCATGAGGATGTCTGTGAGAATGCCTGGCTGCAGACCTTGAACCAGACACTTAACCCTACGTTTCTCTCAGTGTTTGTGTGCTTGTTGAATATGTGTAGATGTGTAAAAGTGAAGTAGTGTAAACAGAGTACCTGAGTAGGTAGAAAGTAAGTACAGACCATTTACCATTAGTTCTTAACATGTCTCCTTTAAGAGGAGGTGTGTGTGTGTGTGTGTGTGGACGGCAACAGGTGAATGTACAGTATGTACAGTACTTAATGCTATACAATGAATGAAATCCACCTCTGCAGCTTTCTGCATTGTCTCTTGATCTATGTCTGTATTAACTCATCGTGGCCCTTACAGCAACATAACAGCCAGCTCTGCTATAATGCATCAAGAGAATAAATGAACAAAAACATCTGTCAGCCAGATGTAGACATGCACTATATCACAGATTATTTCTACAATTAGCTGTAAATACAGAAGTCTAACCCCTCATTTTCAAACTCTGTCACTGTTTTATCTATTTGCATAAAACAGTCTGCTGATCACATGTGGCGAGGTCAGCCAATCAGAGACAGGAGCCTCGTGTGGTCATCTGATTTACGGGAAACCGTGTAGAGCAGAGATGCCCCTCCCCTCTCCCATGTTTCAGAGACCTGATAATAAAGACTTGCACAAGTGTGGGTCTTTATAACGTGGACTCACACTTAGTATGCATGGCATCTGGTGTGCCTCGTCTCAGTGTCATGCACACCACAAGTGCCACTCTGCTTAATAAAGACTCTGAGTTGGTATGAATGATGATTTGGTTCTGCTGTTTCTCATGGACTCAGTGTGTAGTTGTAGCAGCCTCAGTCACTGACACGTCTGTGCCACACTAAGAAACAAACTGCTGACGTCAAGGTCATGTGACTTGATTGTTTTCTGGGGATGTAGGGGTTAATGATGCTATTCTGATATTTCTCATAATGAGCGTCCTCACATCCTCCTGAAGCATGAACAGACAGAAAGCATAACAAGCATCAAACCCGTTCAGGTCTGCAGGTTTGGCCCCTAGGGTGCCCAGAGGCTCTGGAATCACCACTGCATGGACGACATTTGATTCGTCATGTAACAGGGGGCGCATGGCTCCGGTCAGTGAAAGAAGACACTCACTGAATGTTCAGGGGGCCGAGTCATGCTGGATGCTGCTCATGCCAGAATACACTGCAGTAACTGCTGCACCACTGCTGGGAGCCCCAGAGCTGTGGGAGAAGGATCCAGTCCTTCAGGTATTGCAGCACA
Organism: Parambassis ranga; assembly: GCF_900634625.1. Classification (NCBI taxonomy): domain Eukaryota; kingdom Metazoa; phylum Chordata; class Actinopteri; family Ambassidae; genus Parambassis; species Parambassis ranga. The sequence continues at coordinate 3,063,362 of NC_041026.1, read as the reverse complement.
TGACTGCAGGATGGGTAAAGGCTCAGACATGCATTCAGGACGGAGGAACAAACCTGGTTGGAGAGCTTGGTTCTGGTCGGTGGAGCGAGGCCGGTGCACAGCTGGCTCCACACCGGCGTGCAGGGAAGCTATGGGCTGAGTCTGAGATCACTCCCTAATCACTGTATATGGCCCTATATAGAGCCTCCACCAGGTTGTACTGCTGTCCGAATTCTTAGTGAGAAATTCTAGAGCCCATATGGGACCCTCAGTGTGTCCCACAAGGATGGACAGGACTCAGCATTGCACTGACAGCAGCAGTTTGTTGTTAATGTCTCTATGTTCTGCACTCACTCAAATCAGATGATCAATACAGGTCATCAATACAGCTGCCAAACCTAAAGCTAATGCTAAGCTAAGTGTACAGCTGCTCAAAGGTCTTCAGCTTTATTACAAACACAGGCTGAGACAGGAAGACAAAGAAGGAGCAGAGGACAGCTGTCTCACTCTGTCTCACTGATCTGGACAGGGGTCAGCAAAGAGTGTTGTTGTTAGTTTCTGCTGGATCTGTTACAGCACTCTGCTGCTGGTGGGAGTGGCAGAGCAGAACCAGAGCAGAACCAGAGCAGGACCAGAGCAGAGGGGAACTCTGAGATCTATTTTCATGTCCAATCAGTGAGCTCTGGGGGCGGTGACTGAGTCCCATCATGCATCCTCCTCCTGGGCTACAGACATTTTTCACATTTCCCACACAGCATGTGACGCTGTCTAAGGTATTTTGGGTCATTTGGTTTCCTCAGAATGTCCGGCAGCCCGGAGAACCCTGCCCACAGAAATCAACTAAACATGTGTTCAGTCCACGCTGTATATATCTGGAGGATTCAAGTGAAGTGAGAAGCTGCAGATGCTCTCAATGAAGCGGATCCAGGGAAGGGCTGTGAGTACAAAGGCACATCGTCACAGCTCAGTCTGAGGACTTTAAAAACACAAGCTTAGTGTGAGCACCATCAAATATATTGATTGAATATCTCATTTGTTTTCTGTGTCATTAGTTTGTAAAACCTGCGCTGTGTTTTGGAGGAAGAACTGTGTTGTTGGACTGCATCTGTTCTTCCTCTAAAGTTCTGTGTGTGCTTCTATTTATTTATTTATTTATTTGTTAGTTGGAAAGTGGTCGAGGTCGATCATTACATTCTTTGTGAGCTTTACATGGTGTTTGCTGTGACTACAACAAAGAAAGAGCCCAACAACTCTTCAGAAGACAGACCTGCTGCCACAGCTTCTAAATGAATGTGAAGTGTCCCACACTGTCACACTAAGTTCAGACTGAATGTGTCCTTCAGCGCCACCTGCCGGCAGAGGTGTGTGTGTGCGGCAGTGCAGACTGTAAAAGCTGACACAGTGTCCCCTTTGCTGTTGGACTGTTGAACTGTAATTAATGCACTGCTCTGCACTGTCACTTCACAAGGTCACTTTAGTATAGTCACTGCACGATGATGACTATTTGCACTGTTTACTTCATCTTGCACTACTTGTACACTAGTACCACCTCACCGACCCATGTGGTACCTGTTACATTATGACATTATTACACTGTTCCACTCGTTCATATAAGGGTCTATGTTTGCCAGTACAACCGCCACTCATTTTATGTTCTGTTCATTGTGTCTGTTATGTCATGTCAGTTTAGCCTTACTTTAGTCTATTTACCTTAATTTTATCTTAGTTCTATCTTATTTCATGTTAATTATTATATGTTCTTATGTATGCACCAATCACTAAGGCAAATTCCTAGTAATGTGAATCCCCTTCACTTACATGGCAATAAACACGATTCTGATTCTGACAAACAAACAGGTTTACTGGTTCAAATCAATATTCTGCTCTCTGTTGAAAAGTTTCTTCCTTCCTTTTATTATTGTTTCATTTATATCAGGACTTAAGCTGTATAATTATATATATAATTTATATATATATAAAAGGTTTAATAAACATCTCAGTTCCAAAAAAATAGAATTTTCTAGCTAGTTTTTGATGTGTCAGGCTTTACATGGATGTATAATTATGAACATGACCACTTTGAGTGACAGCTGTGCTGTATCATTGGTAGACTGTGATCTTTGTGCTTCTGTCTGATCAGCTGAAGTTACTGCTTCCAATTTACACACAGAGGTGTGTTCTATAAATAATGGCAGTGTTGTTGTGTCAGCACACAGGAGGTCAGGTTTAGTTTCACTTGCAGCAGCTCTGTGTGTTGTAACAGTGAAACAAAGTAAATCCAGTGAATGTTTCAGACCTGATGTGAGCTGCTGTCTGTTGAGCACGAACATTTATGATGTTTACATTTATAAGAGTCGTAGCATGTAACTGTCCTTCAGCGCCACCTGCTGACAGAGGTGACAGGTGACAGCATCAGAGATGGTGTGTTTACAGACTCACCAAAATAAAAGCCTGAGAGCAAAACCTGGTCTGAGGCTCTGATACTAAGCTAACAGCATGATTAGCCTGTTAGCATCTACATGAAGCATGAATAACAACATGCTGACTGTGTGTTTCTGTGTCATGTTGCTGTGTTTGTGTGAAGGTGTGAGCTCTGCTATGAGTCAGTGCGAGGACAGAGAGGAGGGAGTCCCTCCCTCTAAAAGACCCTGTGGGGACCATGAGAGCCGGACCAAAGCTCAGAGGTAAGAGGACTATGAGTCAGTGTGAGGACAGAGAGGAGGTTGTGTTTTTATTTTTGAAATGATTTATTTATAATTGTGTTCTCATCTTCAGTGTTGTTTTGTGTGTTTGTGTTCACTGAGCTGCTGATGATCACAGTTTTGTATTAAGTTCCCTGTGTGGTTATGGTTTAGATGTTTAGTTATGGTTTATTACAGACTGCAGCATGAAGGTGGAAACTTCTGGAAGTCAGGACTGATTCAGCAGGTGAGTCTGTCGATATCTGATCAATCATCAGTGTGATCACATCATTGATCTTTACTGCCTGTAACTGATGATTTTTTATTGAACGTCAGTTCTCTATAGAACTGTTCCCTTGAATGTTTTCCCACTGCAAGCTAATCTGACATGGTGTCACTTCATCTCATACATACTGCTGCTGCTGATGTCCTCTGGCTTTTCCAGGAAGCTGTGATGACGTCAGAGGACCTTCTGAACATTCTGCAAGATCTGACAGATGAAGAGTTCAAAACCTTCAACTGGTTTCTGCAGCAGCCCGGCTGCCTAGAGGGCCACGCACCCATCAAAACATGCCACCTGCAAAAGGAACACAGGCTGGAAACAGTGACTGTGATGGAGCAGACATATGGAATTCCTAATGCAGTGCAGGTCACCTGGAACATTTTAGGGAAGATCCCCAGGAAGGACCTGCAGCAGACATTGGATGACATCAGGAACACTAACCCTGGACCTTCAACTCAGACTTTGTCTTCTCCTCATGCTGAAGGTGAGAAGCTGCATTCTCTGTTATGTACGACAGCATATTAGGGCCATTTTAAGAAAAAGAAATACTGACCTGGAAAGGGGGGGGGGCGCTAATATTCTGAGATTAAAGTAGCAAATTTGTGAGGAAAAAAACTCAGAAATTTATATCCGTGGGAGGTGTCCAGGAGGCATCCGAACCAGATGCCCGAGCCACCTCAGCTGGCTCCTCTCGATGTGGAGCAGCAGCGGCTCTACTCCGAGCTCCTCTCGGGTGACTGAGCTTCTCACCCTATCTCTAAGGGAGCGCCCAGCCACCCTTCGAAGGAAACTCATTTCAGCCGCCTGTATTCGCGATCTCATTCTTTCGGTCACTACCCAAAGCTCATGACCATAGGTGAGGGTAGGAACGTAGATTGACCGGTAAATCGAGAGCTTCGCCTTCCGGCTCAGCTCCTTCTTCACCACAACAGACCGGTACAGCGACCGCATTACTGCGGAAGCTGCACCGATCCGTCTGTCAATCTCCCGCTCCATTTTTCCCTCACTCGTGAACGAGACCCCGAGATACAAACTCCTCCACTTGGGGCAGGAGCTCTCCTCCCACCCAGAGAGGACAAACTACCTTTTTCCGGTCGAGAACCATGGCCTCAGACTTGGAGGTGCTGATTCTCATTCCAGCCGCTTCACACTCGGCTGCAAACCGTCCCAGTGCACACTGGAGGTCCCGGCTCGATGAAGTCAACGGGACAACATCATCCGCAAAAAGCAGAGATGAAATCCTATGGTTCCCGAACCAGATCCTCTCCGGTCCCTCGCTGCGCCTAGAAATTCTGTCCATAAAAATTATGAACAGAACCGGTGACAAAGGGCAGCCCTGCCGGAGTCCAACATGCACTGGGAACAGGTCTGACTTCCTGCCGGCAATGCGAACCAAACTCCTGCTCCGGTCATACAGGGACCTAACAGCCCTCAGCTGAGGGCCACGGACCCCATACTCCCAGAGCACCTCCCACAAGATGCCGCGAGGGACACGGTCGAACGCCTTCTCCAAGTCCACAAAACACATGTGGACTGGTTGGGCGAACTCCCATGAACCCTCCAGCACCCTGCGGACAACCTGCACAGAGATAATGTTTTGCTGGTTTTCACCTCAGGTTTGTTTTTATAATTCCAAACATGTGTAGAAGACACAGTTTGCCACTTTCAGGTCTGTGTTGGTGATTCCATGCTTGCACTGCAGGGGGCACTAAGCTGTAATGAAAGGAAGAGTGAGACTGAGGAACCTGATTCACACTGATAAGATGTTCTGATTGTAGCTTTTACTGTTTCTCATGAGAACACAGCTCTGGCTCAGATGGGTGTGGAACAGTGTGGCACTTTTGTGTCGGCCATGTTGTTTCACCTGCAGCAGAGACGTGTTTTGGACAATGATGGATCTGTATTGCTTTGTAGGAACAGACTGGGCTGCCTCTAAAAGTTAATGCTCAATGTCTGTATGTGTACACACACTAACCTACTCACTGTCTTTGACAGATGGGATGGTTCCAGTACCGGAGCCACGCCACATCACATATTACCAACAGAAACTCCAATCCCACTTCCAGGACAGGTTTCTGTGTGCACAAGAAGGCTGGGCAGAAGATGAAGAGTGTCTGGTTGATATCTACACAGAGCTATACATCACAGCTGGCCGTGACATACACATCAACACACAGCATGAGGTCCAACAGATCCAGAAAGCCTGGAGGCCCAGAGACACTGAGACATCTGTCAAACCCAGAGACATGTTCCAACATCCTTCTGGAAAAAAAAGACCTGTAAAAACAGTGCTCACCAACGGAGTCGCAGGAATTGGAAAGACCTTCCTGGTGCAAAAGTTTATTCTAGACTGGGCTGAGGGAACAGCCAATCAAGATGTGCATCTCATTTTCCCCTTCTCCTTCTGTCAGCTGAATCCACTGATGGGAAAACAGTTCAGTTTGGCAAACCTCATTTATGAATGTATCCCAGAGGCTAAGGGCATCAAAGAGGAGGCCCTTCATTACATCTTTACTGCTCTGCAGTCATCAGGAAACCGCAACTACGACAGGAGTGAGTTCAAGCTTCTCTTTGTGTTTGACGGACTGGATGAGAGCCGCCTTCATCTGGACCTTCATGTTGACGATTGTCACTCTGTTGATGTAACTAAGTCCACCACCACTGATATCTTGGTGAAAAACCTCATCAATGGAAAACTGCTGAGCTCCGCTCGCATATGGATCACCACACGGCCGGCAGCAGCCAAACAGATCAAGTGTGTGGATGTGGTGACAGAGGTCAGAGGGTTCACTGACCCACAGAAGGAGGAGTACTTCAGGAAGAGGTTCAGAGAGGAGGAGCAGGCCAGCAGGATCATCTCCCACATCAAGACATCACGAAGCCTCCACATTATGTGCCACATCCCAGTCTTCTGCTGGATCACTGCTACAGTTCTGGAGGACATGTTGGAAACCAGAGAGGGAGGAGAGCTGCCCAAGACCCTGACTGAGATGTACGCAGAGTTTCTGATGTTTCAGGTAAATCAGACCAAAGAGAAATATGGACCAGAGTCCAGTCAGTGCATTTTTTCACTAGGAAAACTGGCTCTTCAGCAGCTGGAAAAGGGCAACATAATCTTCTATAAGAAGGATCTGAAAGAGTGTGGCATCGATTTCAGTAAAGCCTCAGTGTACTCAGGAGTGTTCACAGAGATCTTCAAGGAAGAGCGAAGAAGGAAACAGAAAGACACGACATTCTGCTTTGTTCACCTGAGCATTCAGGAGTTTCTGGCTGCTTTCCACCTCATACACTGTTTCATCAAAGGGGACACTGAGGAGCTGCTAGACTTCCTGAGGGGTGACGACGGCGATAACAACAGCGATGACGACAGCGACAATGACGGTCATGAAGACGGCGCCGAGTTATCTCTGGATGACATCCTGGACAGAGTCATGGAGAAATCTCTGCACAGTGAAACTGGCCACCTGGACCTGATGGTTCGCTTCCTTCATGGCCTCTCTCTGCAGTCAAACCAGAGACTCTTAGAAGACCTGCTGGGTGAGACAGAAAACTATTCAGAGGCCATCCAGAGAGCCATCGACAACCTGAAACAGAAAAGCACTGATACAGTGTCTCCTGACAGAATCATCAACATCTTCCACTGTCTGATGGAGATGAATGACCTCTCAGTCCATCAGGAGATCCAAGAGTTCCTGCAGTCAGAGAATAGGTCAGAGAAGGAACTCTCTGAGATCCACTGCTCAGCTCTGGCCTACATGCTGCAGATGTCAGAGGAGGTTCTTGATGAGCTAGACCTGATGAAGTACAACACAACAACAGAAGGACGATTGAGACTGCTTCCAGCTGTGAGGAACTGCAGAAAGTTCAGGTGAGTCCAGATGTGACCAATCAGTGTAGATTATTGGTTTAGTTCTTAGACACATTCACACTGTATGTTTCTCTCTAACAGGGCTCCTTGTGTTCATTGACACATCACATCAGCTGTGTTTTTGTCTCAGATGTTCTTCTACTGTAAAAAAACATTGATTTTTTTATGTTTCTGTTTGAAGCTGTTAAATGAATGGACAATAAATGTGTCTTTATTTGTAGTTAAAACAGCTGTATGTGGCCAAAGTGCTGCGCAAACAACATAAATACAAAGACTGCAAAAACTGCAGCACAACATCATGGTATGCAAACATGCAGACACATACCATTACACAAACAGTTCAATCAGGATGTCACACAACACAGAATAACTCTTGAAAGTCTCTGAATGAAAGAGAAGAATTTAACTTTCAGCAATATCAGCTGAAAGAACCTACAACAGAGAAATAAAGTGAAATACACTGTCAAAATGAGGTGATGAGAATGATCAGAGTTTTTGTTACATGTCAAACAGTCAGATCAAATGAGATCACTGCTACTACTTAAAGTGTCCCTTTCATAATGTTCTGATATTTCTGTCATCACAGACTTTCTGACTGTAACCTCTCAGAGACTTACTGGGAAGTTGTGGCCTCAGCTCTGAAGTCCGACCCCTCCCATCTGACAGAGCTCGATATGAACGGGAACAAACTGCAGGATTCAGGACTGAAGCAGCTATGTGCTGGACTGCACAGTCCTCACTGCATACTGCAGGTTCTTAGGTCAGTTAATGTTATTATTAGGCTGAGGTCCAGTTTTTAAATCATCTGTCAGGACTGACAAACAGAAAAGGACCACAGACATGTGTATCTTCAGTCACTGTTGCTTTGATGACAAATCAGATCTAATCATATGTTCAAAGGTTGCTCAGTAATTCAATAAATAATTATTTTCTTCCATCCCAGTAACAGTAATCTGTATGTTTTAATGTTATTCCATATTATTAAATTATCAGTGGTATCAATGGCTCTATCAATGTCTTGTATTGTCTTATTAGGTTGTGTGGCTGTGGTTTGTCAGAGACCAGCTGTCTACCTCTGGGCTCAGCTCTGAAGGCTAACCCCTCCCAGCTGAGATATCTGGACCTCAGTGAGAACAATCTGCAGGATGTGGAGCACCTAGGTGGTTTTCTGGAGAGGTGTAGCCTGCAGACTCTGAGGTCAGTCTCAATATTTTTATCTACACTGCTCTACCTTTTACAATTAATATCAAAATCAGTAGTGTTAAATGTGCACATTTCATTTCATTCAGACTGAGCAGCTGTAACCTCTCAGAGAGAAGCTGTGAAGCTCTGTCCTCAGTTCTCAGCTCCCAGTCCTCTAGTCTGAGAGAGCTGGATCTGAATAACAATGACCTGCAGGATTCAGGAGTGAAGCAGCTGTCTCGTGGACTGGAGACTCCAGACTGCAGACTGAAGACTCTCAGGTCAGGATACAGCTTTTGATCATCAGTTAAATTCTGCTTCATGTTCATGTTGAAGTTCTGTTGGATTTTCTTCTTTCTTCTTGAGTTCATGACATGTTTTGTACCTCCAGTCTGTCAGGCTGTCTGATCACACAGGAGGGCTGTGCTTCTCTGGCCTCGGCTCTGACCTCCAACCCCTCCTATCTGAGAGAGCTGGACCTGAGCTACAATCATCCAGGAGACTCAGGAGTGAAGCTGCTGTCTGCTTTACTCAACAGTCCAGATTGTAGTCTGGACACTCTCAGGTACACAGAGACCACAGAGCATGAGTCCTCCTCAGTCTGTCAGTTTAGCTCATATATCCACAGCTGTTGATGGATGGACTGAAACTGCAGAGAAGAAATAATCACTGATCCCTGATGTTCATCTTTCTCCATCATTAAGTGTCCATCATGTTAACTTCACTTTTCTTTATACACGTTCTTCATATCAAAATACATACAGACTGATTTTCAGTCACACTTAGTGCAGATCAAATACAAAATGATGCCCTACTTATTAATTTCCTCAGCTGTAAGAACCACTGAATTATTTCCACAAACAAATGTTCCTGAAACAATCCATATGTGAAGCTTCAGAGGAGACAACAACACAATGGTAGAAGGAGGAGTTCCTTCAGTCAGAGACAGAGAGCAGGGAGACACTACAATATTATCACTGTAAAAACTACACACAGACATGAGTGAATGTATTATTTGAAGTGTGTCAGAAACTCTTCCATCCATGACACATGTGAACCAGGCTTGTGTTTGCATATAGAGTGAAAGCAACAAACAGTCAGAGACAGTGTGGCTTGTTTGCTGCTTTGGATAAATGCACAATGCTGAGATCAAACCTACACTGTTGCTGCATGAAGAGGATTTTACGGTAAAGCACTGACAGAGAGCAATATTTCACAGAATGGAGGACATGAATACACACAGAGCAGATCAGGAGAGACTCTTCTGGAGTTGGCACAGATGAGTTTCAGTCTGTTTGTGTGTCTCTGACAAACTGAGGAACTCCGCTTCATGTTGATCAGCAGTTTGGACTCATGTTGGTTAGAAAATCATTCTGACTGTGTTTCTTCCTGCAGGGTGGAGCATGGTGGAGAGCAGTGGTTAAAACCTGGGCTGAGGAAGTGTAAGTTTGACTCAGTCTTTCTCATGTTATTGTGCATGAGTCAGTGTTCTATCAGTCCATCAGAGCTGTTGTAGCGCAGCCTCGGCGGTTGGATTTCTTTGGTGTTTACTGGAGTTTATTACTCCCCAGCAGGAGTTTTAGGTTCCAGCTTTGTCATTGGTTTTCCTTTTTTCTCTTGTTAGGGAGCTTTAGTGTGTTGTAGTGTCTTTGTGTTTGTTTGGGGCACTGCTCAGCTCTGAGTTCATGAACTGCAGCCTAACACTGAAACCAGCCTGTGTAGCTGCCGATCTGAGAGTGGGGACGAGTGGGGAGGTGCAGACATGCTGTGTGTGGGTTTCCCCTCAGCCTGGGACATAACAGAGACAACCAAAGCAGACAAAAGACAAATCCAATGAGAGACCAAAAAGGGTTGAAAAGGTCCAAACACAGGAATAAACAGCTCCACAGTCAAAAAGCAGGCAGGACTCAGACACAAAGAATCTCATCCAAAGGGTCAGACTGGACTGATGGACTGAAGAGTGAAGACACTGAGACACTGAGCTGTGAGCAGCATTATTAGGGTTAGGGTTAGGGCGATCAAACGCCAATGTTTAAGAAAACGAGTTACCACCAAAATAAGTTTCACACGGGGTCTCTATTTAAAGTTTTTAATCAATTAGTAACAAAACACGTTATCCGCCATGTTTCCCTGCACCGCTTCTTCCCTTTTTTCCCAATCTGCTACAAACACCCTGATTTTCAGCACAATGCAGCATTTCCATTCAACCAATCACGGGGCAGCTTTCCAACTGTCATGGCGGAGCCCTGTCAGTAGATAGAAAGTATGTCCAGTCGTCTTTTAAATGAGTGTTTTAGCTGTGTGAAATGAATAACTTTGACAGTATCCATGAGGCAGTCCTCGTTTCTTCCATGGGAAAAAAGTGGAAGCCTTCCATACAGAATTCCGAAACTCAGCTGGAGGGAAAATACCGGCCATTTCCTGTTTGCATACTAAAGAGAAAAACTTTTGTCATGCGGATCAACTGACAGCCGGCGAAATAATATTATTAGAAATACATATATAAATACATAAAATTAGTTTTGTGGATGAAATGGATTTATAGTTTTTGGGTGGAAAAAAGATTTGATTGTTTAATAAATGTTCAAAATCAAAATATAGATTAGATTTTTTGATGTTATTACAAACTCATGATGATATATTACAGTTTGAAACATAAAGTAGAAGTTTTCATATAAACCCTTTTTGGGAAAGAAAACACTTTTTTCTGGATTTATAGTGTTTTGGAAGCAATCTCTTCGTTTGTTAGGCGGGACAGCCGAAACCAGTTAAACAAGCTTTTACTGACAGCTCTGAACAGACCACATTAACTTATCATTCATTTTAGTGCAGCCGCCACAACTTCCATTTCACTAAACCAGTTTTTTAATCTTCATTTATTATATTTCCTTTTATTTTGCTTTTTTGCTTTGGTTTCTTTCTGTAACACTGGGCTTATTTTCTATGAAGGTTTGAACTCTGACAGTGTTTGAACAGGAGAGAAAGGAAGAAAATAGAAATAACTATTGTATATATAACCTAGAAAATTTCACAAGAAATTTTGAGTGGGCCAATGCGCGCTCGCCCACACTCTGCTGCCGGTCCCCCCATTATATACCACCAAATCTCATTCCTGATCACCGGCATATGTGAAAGATGCCACTGATGGCATTTCATGCTTTTACAGTGTTTCTGATTGGTTTCATATAAGGTTTAATAGGCCCTAAGCTTCTCCATTAATTCTTAATTTCCATTATTTCCTATGAGGGGGGTTAGGTCAGCTTAAGTGGCTTGCCTGTGAAAACAAAAAGTGGCACAGACATGGGGATTCAATATTTCAGAGGTCTAATGTTTATCTACATTTTACATTTTGAATGAAGGTTCTGTGTGAAAGCATGCCCAAACGCCATGCATTCAAAAATTTACAGTGATTTGATGCCTGTGGGGAGGGTTTTTTCAAACACCGTTTGTCCGATCGCTACCAAACCTCAGAGGGTAGTAGTCCTGACCGAGCCGGTCGATTTGATGTATAATTTGTAGGGGTGGCTAGCGCTAGTTAGCTGTGTAATGAATTAGAGGCTTTTATTTTGAAAATCATTGTGTGTCTGTGTAAGTGTGTGTGTGTGTGGGGGGGGGTGGGTTGGGGACACTCCCTAATGAATGTTAAAACATGTTTAAGTGTTTTATTTTGAAAATCTACACATCAGCCATACCCTGTTATTGTGCAGGGTCTTTATTTTGAAAATCCATGTTTGTGTGTGTGTGTGTTGGCAGGTGTGTATAGTGTGTGTCTGCATATTTCTGGGTGGCTTGTATGTAGTTTACCAGGCCTAGTAAGGTCTGTAATGATGTGGAGGCTTTTATTTTGAAAATCTGTGTGTGTGTGTGTGTGTGTGTGTGTGTGTGTGTGTGTGTGTGTGTGTGTGTGTGTGTGTGTGTGTGTGTGTGTGTGTGTGTGCGCGCGCGCGTGGGTGTAGTTGTGTATGTTCCTGTATGGTTGTGTATGTGTGTGTGTGTCTGCCTCTGTATGGGTCAATACAGTGTAGTTACATTGGTTTGAATGAACCCATTGTATTGTTAATGGGAGCGGCCATCTTTGATGATGTAATTAGAGAAGTCAGTTAGAGCACCTGTGGAGGTTACCATGGAAACGGCTCCCTCAGTTTTCAGCTCCCTCCCTGGTTTTGTGACTTTTGCCTTTTTTTCTCTCTCTCCCCATTCACCGTCTATGTCGTTCGCCCACTGGTTTTTTGCGATTTACGTGAAAACCGTACGTCGGAACGGAAAGAAAAGTCACAGCACAGGTGTCCCGGTATAGCCGGACGTCCTGTAAAAGTTTCAGGTCGCTCACATTAAAGCTGTGGGACTAGTTCCGCTGTAAATGTGTCCAGAAGAAGGAGAATAATACAGAAGCGGAATAAGTATTTACAATAGTAACAGTGGAACAATATCAGGATAGATCAGGAGGTCTGAGTCTGGTCTTTCAGTCCAGATCCTCCTCCAGACTCTGATGAAGGAGCTTTTGGATGATGCTCTTTATCCAATGATACAGTTGATGCTGCTGTTCTTCTCATGTTCTAAATGTGTCGTCTGTCTTTACTCACATTGCTGCAAATATCCAGTTTGTGTTTGAACACAAAGCTGATAGTTGTGTGTTTGTTCATTCAAACATTAGTGACAAAAAGTCTGATGATAACTTTGTATGAATGAACAACACATCAGTCAGTAAAGACAGAATGAAGCCATCAGATGTGTCAGATGATAAACTGCAGCTGTGTCTTTTTCTCTCCATCAGATTTCTGTCAACTTGAAGTCGACACAAACTCAGTGAACACAAAGCTCAAACTGTCTGACAACAACAGGAAGGTGACACATGTGAGAGAGCAGCAGCCATATCCTGATCATCCAGACAGATTTGACTGGTACCATCAGCTGCTGTGTAGAATGTTCTGACTGGTCGCTGTTACTGGGAGGTCGAGTGGAGAGGATGGGTTCATACATCAGTGAGTTACAGAAGAATCAGAAGGAAAGGACACAGTGATGACTGCTGGTTTGGAGGAAACAATCAGTCCTGGAGTCTGAGCTGCTCTGATCTTGGTTACTCTGTCTGTCACAATAACAGACAAACATCCATCTCCTCCTCCTCTGGCTCTGACAGAGCAGCAGTGTATGTGGACTGTCCTGCTGGCACTCTGTCCTTCTACAGAGTCTCCTCTGACACACTGATCCACCTCCACACCTTCAGCACCACATTCACTCAGCCTCTACATGCTGGGTTCTGGTTGTGGTCTGGTTCAGTGAGTCTGTGCTGTGTGTAGAAGCAGAGTGTGTGGAAGTGACAGCAGCTTCAACTTTGTGCTTTAAATGTTGATGATGTTTCACTTTCATTTGAATCACTGACTGTGATTTCAGGTCAGAACATGTTTTTGTCTTAGAAGCAGTGAAATGAAGAATGTGAAGCTGAATTTATGATCATGAACTTTGACATGTCCTCACAAATGAAAACCCTTACATTAAGAAATGCATGATTCCATGTTGTTATGGCTCTGATATTAAAATGTAGTATTATAATAGGAGTTAATGGACCTAAGTGGAAAACACCATTTAAAACTGCTGCAATACAAACACTAATAACTCCAACTCAATATTTTGGATAAACTTTGACATGACAGATATAAAATAATGCCTGAGCCTCCCAACTTGTAAAATAACTTGTTTTGTGCATTTTTACATTAAATATTTGCATCATGCAATCTAACTGGCATTTAAAGCGTTAAACTCCTCCAATGATGTTTGGTAGTTCTGAGCAGTCCTGAAGCTGTTTCACATATTTATGCAGAAAAATATGAATCTGTTAAGTTTTTATAGCAGTTTTTAGAAGCGGACATTTTTGTCCTGATGACACAAAGGGTAGTAAAATGTGTTTCCCAGTGTTCTGGTGATGGATCAGAAACATTTACATTTCAATTCTAAAATTTGTGTTGAACTGCCCGATTGCCCTTTTTTCCTCAACCTGTGACGTCGGTGGAACTGCGATCACTCACCTGCACTCCTGCCCGGGACGTTAAAAAGAAGCAAAGACACAAAGAAAATATAATACTTATGAGTGAATGACACATCTTTGAAAAATATTTTATAATTTGAAAAAGTAAAAAAACCTGCACTGAGGGGTGAAGTGGACATCAGCTGAAACTGCTTTAGTATTTTTCCCCTTTCTTGTATTTATGATAAAATCAGGAATTTACTGTTGACGTATTGACAGGTTTATTTAAGGAGACGTCGTGACGTGCCGGCCGCTGCTCATTTGCATAAAACAGTTGGAGGCAGATATGAAGGATTTTACTGCTGCGTAAATATTGAAACTGGTTTTTGAACGTTGATCCAAAAAGTTCTGATCCCCACAGTGTGTGTGTGTGAACACTGTACACTGAAAACACATCATGTTAATCAAAGGGAAACAAACACAGATATTAAAAGTGTGAAAGATTCAGATTAAAATGATTGATCCCCATAGAGAATATATCTCTAACAGATTCACACACATCACAGTGTAAACATGCAGCTTCACACACACTGAAGCTTCATCTCTGTTGTGTCTCTGTGCTTGAAGGAGTCACACAGACACACTGTGCTGTGTCACTGTGTCCTCATATTGTTCCTCTGTTGTGTTACTGTCGATACAAACTGCTTCACACATGTTAACAAAAGAATAAAAACCAACATGAACTGATGTGAGTGTGAGACATGAAAACACATCAGTCTGTCCAATGGCGCCACCTGCTGACAGAAACCTGTGATCAGCTGCTGTCTGTCTGTCCCCTTGACGTCCCCCAGCAGAGACAGGAGGACAGACAGGACTCAGAGCTGCACAGCAGGAGTCCTTTGATATGATCATCATGTTTCCTGTAAAGCACAGAGAGGACTCCACATTAGACTCACAGGAGCAGCAACAGGAGCAGACATTCTTCTTCTGTTACTTACATGTTACTCTGATGGTCCATGTTTGATTTGAACTGAAGAAGACGTCTCAGAAGACGAGACCCTCTACCTACCCTGCTCTTCATCACACACACAAACACAACAACACTCTGGCTCCTACCTTGAGTTTTTGTACAGCTGAACTCTGATGACCAACTCAAACAGAGAAAACCGACAAAGCTTTAGTGTCATCCGTCCCCCTTAGCAGTGATTCAGAGGTCCTGCTGAAGCTGGATCACATGTTTGTTCTACAGTGTGAAACTTCCTCATTCAGACATATTGTGTGCAGACATCAATGGAGCATGAAGAGAGTCAGTCTGTGGATTCTTCCAGCTAAACACTGAGATTATCATCAGATTATATTGTATATATAGTTTGAATACATCAGTGTTACCATCTACATATATGTTAAAATCCATTCCTCTGTGGGATCAATACACTTTAACCTTTGGGGTTCAGATCAGAGTCAGAACTGTTTTTATTGGTCAACGTTCAATATTCACGCAGCAGTAGAATCCTTTATGACGTCATCACGTCACGACGTAAAACCTCAAACACTTTAATATAGACGAGCTGAAACTAAAGAAAGTCCCATTCACAGATCACGCTGTTTATCTGTCGCCTTAAATGTTGCAGAAAGTCGTTTCACAGCAAGCAGAGAGAGTTTTTAAAGGAGCCGGTGACATGGAGAGATCAGCCAATCAGAGACTGGAGGAGGTCATGTAGGAAACACTCCCTCTCCCATGCGGTGGAAACCATGACGCCTGGTTCAGAACCGGTCTGTCCACTTTCTGTTTGTTTATTTTCAGTGGTTCCAGTCGGCTGCACACGGACACAAGGTAAGAACACATATGTTCAAACAGCACGGATTCTGATAGGAAGAAGGCTCGAAAGAGACATGGGAGGAGTTGTTGAGCCAAGAACCACGTGGAGGACCCTGCCCCCCTCCAGCTGCGTTGCGACACAAGCTGGTTTCCTTACAGGGCGGCGGGGGTTATTCTCTTTTCTTCACGCTGTAGCACATGTTCTTGTTAATAAATCACTCCTCTCGGGTTAACAGCTTTCTCTTCTTCTCTCCCACTCCCACAGACACACACGCACACACGTCACTGCGCGGTCCTCTTAAGGAGACATATCACTCACATACCCGATCCTAAACTATTCGCTGCTCACTCATATCAGAACATATACAGGTGAACAGTGCAATGTTTGATTTTTTTTCCTAGAGCTCTGTTCCTGCACATAAAGCGGGCCTGCAAAGTCCACACCTGTGACCTCAAATGGTGGTGACTGTTGTTCTGTCCCTTGGTAGTGGTGCAGTAGTCTGTTGTCCAGCCTTTGCCTTGAATTTCTTGCAAAGTACACAACTCTCTTGACTATCTGCCGTGCCCTCAAAATCCAGTATTTCTCTCTGGTTTGCACTAAAGTGTCTCATACACCTGAGTGCATCATCTTCTCATGTTGATCCTGCACCAACATTTCTGTGTATTGGTGGTTGTTGGGAAGAATCCATGGGTGCTTTTGTCTGTATGAGAAGTGAGAATGCTTCATCCAGAAACGGCTTCAGTTCTCAGATTTTGGAATCGGTGTTGGGTCTTTTTCCTGCTTTCAGGAGAGCAATATCAGGGCTGAAACTCTGAGTCTGAGTTATCTTAATCCAGTTTTTTCTGCTCTCAGTTCACCACACATTTTTGTGCTGGAGCGTGTGTTGGTGATAAACCTCTTTATCCAGGCTGTCACTCTGAACACAGTTTTTACTGTTTTACTAAGCTTACTGTATCTTTCCAGACATAAGACAGGTTTTAAGAGCTCTGTGTTCTGATGAACCAGCTGTACAGCAACCGGATACTTGGGACTGAGTTCAGCGTTCACCTCATAACTCCTCCCTCCCTAAGTCATGTTGTGTGTCCTTGGGCAAGACACTTCACCCTAGCCTGTGGCGCACCTTGCTAGTCATTTTATGACACTGCTTGGCAGCAGCCTTAAACAATTTCCCTCTGGGATTACTAAAGTATCTAAAATTAAAAAAAAATCTTCTTCAACAGCATCCTGAGTGTTCTCTGAATGGTCAGAGATGGGCAATGCACTCTGCTGGAGGTCCTGTACAGTTAGACCTCTGGAAGGAGGGTCAGCTGGGTTCAGTTTACCTTTACAGTGTGACCATGACTGTGGGTCGGTTAGAGACTGGATTTCTGTCACCCTGTTTGATACAAACTGTTTCCACTTGTGAGCAGAACTTTGGATCCAGTGTAGCACAATCATTGAGTCTGTCCACAGTCTGATTTGCCTCCTGTCCATCTGCAGTGCTTTTATGAGGGTGCTCCCGAGCCTGGCTGCTATTACAGCTCCCATCAGCTCCAGGCGTGGGGCAGGGTCATTGTTTGAGAGGGGCCACCCTGGACCTTCGTTTCTCCCTGTAGATAAGCAACTGCGCTATAGGCCTTTTCACTGGCATCACAGAATACATGTAGTTTTAAATCCTTTCTGTTCTGTGGCTGCAGGTGTGTTCTGTACCACCGTGGGATTGACAGCTGGTGCAGTTGAGGAAGCTCTGAACACCACTGCTGCCATGTTTTTGTCAGATCAGGTGGTAATTCCTTATCCCACTCAAGCCCTCTCTTCTGCATTTCTTGAAAGAGACACTTTATCCTGATGGTGAAGGGTGTCAAAAATCCCAGAGGATCGAAAATCCGAGCAGAGGACAGGAGAACACTTCGTTTGGTGTTTTTTCTTTCTTTCAGAATGATAAGCAGCCCTCTGAGGTCGAACACAAAGTCATCAGTTGGTGGTCTCCACACTAAGCCCAGTACCTTCAGCACTGATCCGTGTGTTTCTGGTTCTGTAGTGCAGTCCATCAAGCTCTCTTGCCATTTTTCTTTGAGCTCAGGAGAATGTCGTCATCCATTTACATAGATCCATTCCTGCAGCTGACATAATGTTCTTTGCTGCTGTGGTTACAGCATGGGCTTCGGTCACCTCACATGCACTTGCAATATAGTCATCCACGTAGAGTGAGGAGCTTATGGTTTCTACCACGTGTGGATGTTGTGACTCATATTGTTTGAAATGCTTTCTTATGGTTGCTGCGAGCAAGAATGGGCTTGAAGAAGCTCCAAACACCACTCTTGTCATCCTAAGCACACGCAGCTTCTCATCCTGCTCCTCTGTGGGTTGACCTGTGAACCACAGAAATCTTGGAGGTTTCTTCAAACCTCTGCAGTGCCTCAACATCCTCTGGACTCTAGGTTTCTCGTTTGTGATGCCCAGAGATTCAAGTTCCCAGAATGCATGCATCCTCACTGAGCTGGATGTGCATACATGTTGTCTCAGTCATGCTGGACACTGCTACTGGACCCTGCACTGCCCATCCAGGGTGCTCTCTAATGCCACAAGGCTCTCTGTCAGTCTCTCTATCCGCCTGACACTATCTTCCAGTAGTAGTCCGAACTTAATTAACCAGAAAGTTCAGGTTTATCATCTCCAGGTTTCAGGTAAGTAAACTTCTCTCTCTTACAAAGGGCATCATTGCAGTGAATGGCAGTCTTATATTGGCTCCAAAAATTCCTGCCACTTCTCAATAATAAGCTTTCTCACTGTTTGGTCGCTCTGCTGAGAGCTGGCAGAATGTGCGCTGACGTCACTTGGTTGCCAATACTCACAATACATTCGGTGAGCGCGCGTCTTCAAATTGATGATGCGGTCTCTGTATTCCTCTGCTAGTTCAACCTCCGATTCAACGTCCGCCAGCGAAGTGTGTTCTTCCATCACATGATCATGACGTTGTACGTCTCTCCTCCCACCCAGAGAGGACAAACCACCTTTTTCCGGTCAAGAGCCATGGCCTCAGACTTGGAGGCTGATTCGCATCCCAGCCGCTTCACAGTCAGCTGCAAACTGCCCCAGTGCACACTGGAGGTCCCGGCTCGATGAAGCCAACAGGACAACATCATCTGCAAAAAGCAAAGATGAAATCCTGTGGTTCCTGAACCAGATCCCCTCCGGTCCCTCGCTGCGGCTAGAAATTCTGTCCATAAAAATTATGAACAGAACCAGTGACAAAGGGCAGCCCTGCCGGAGTCCAACATGCACCGGGAACAGGTCTGACTTACTGCCAGCAATGCGGACCAAACTCCTGCTCCTGCCATACAGGGACCTAACAGCCCTCAGCAGAGGGCCACGGACCCCATACTCCCAGAGCACCTCCCACAAGATGCTGTGAGGGACGTGGTCAAACGCCTTCTCCAAATCCACAAAACACATGTGGACTGGTTGGGCGAACTCCCACGAACGCTCCAGCACCCTGCAGTGGGTATAGAGCTGGTCCAGCCTTCCACGAATCTCATCCACCCCCAGTGCCTTGCCACTGGGGAGCTTTTTGACTACCTCGGCAACTTCAGAACAGGTGATAAATGAGTCCACCACTGAGTCATCAGCCTCGGCTTCCATAACGCAAGGCGTGTTGGTGGGATTGAGGAGACCCTCACCTCCACTGAATACAGTGTTGGCAGAGTACTGCTTCCCCCTCTTGAGGTGCCGGATGGTTTGCCAGAATCTCTTTGAGGCTGACCGATAGTCCTCCTCCATGGCCTC